>NC_055998.1:82844671-83144671 GCF_018446385.1 Zingiber officinale
TTTAAATATTGCGGCCGGCCCCCTTGCCCAAGGCAAGGGCCGACCACTTCTAGAGAATATGTGGCCGGCCATTGCTTGGTCACCAAGCAATGAACCGGCCCCTTCTTGGACACCAAGATAGGCTTTTCTTTGGATGGACTTGAGGCTTTATTGAGGCTACAACAGGGACCTAGAGGAGAAATTAGTTTTGGTCTTCCGATGAGCTTGAGTATCCCGTGCTCGCCCCGAACACACAACTCAAGTTCATCGATAATAACTCATTCTACTAGAGAGTTATTACCGCACTACCGCATCAATCACAAATTACATTATGAGCTCCTTCTTATCATAAGTGTGTTAGTCTCCCTGTGTTTAAGATTACGAATGTCCACTAATTAAGTGAGTTACTGACAACTCATTTAATTAATATCTAGCTCCAAGAGTAGTACCACTCAACTTTATTGTCATGTTGGACTAGGTCCACCTGCAGGGTTTAACATGACAATCCTTATGAGCTCCTCTTGGGGGCAATCTCAACCTAGATAAGTAGGACACAGATTCCTTCTATAATCAACAACACATACTATAAGTAATATCATTTCCCAACTTATCGGTTATATTGATTTATCGAGCTAAACCTCACCCTTTGATAAGTCAAAGAAATAAATATTAAATATACATGCTTGTTATTATATTAGGATTAAGAGCACACACTTCCATAATAACTAAGGTCTAGTTCTTTTACTAAGTCGGTACAAAAAGAACTTACCTAAATGATCCTACTCAATACACTTAAAGTGTATCAGTGTAATTTATTAGTCAAGATAAACTAATACTTAATTACACTACGTCTATTCTGATGGTTTGTTCCTTTCCATCTTAGTCGTGAGCAACTGTTTATAATTTATAGAGAACCAACAACATGATCTTCTAAGTGTGACTCCACACTCCATGTTATCTACTATATAAATTAATTGAATAGTTACATTTAACAAATAAATGTAAACATTTGACCAATGTGATTCTTTATTTCAAAATAAATGTGTACAAAAGCTAAACTTTTAAGTATACACTCCAACACATTTAACTACTTTAAGTAAATTAGACTTGGAATAAATTGTTACCATATTTGGATCTTCTGATCCGTTGCTTTCGTCGGACTCGATGTCGATCTCAGATTCGTACTCTTCGTCGGACTCGGACCCGGAATCTTCGTTTCTTGCCATAAATGCAAGATGGCTCGAGTGTTTCGTTTGCTCCGCGTCGGATTCGTCGGAAGAAGTTTCGTCCCATGTCGCTTGAAGAGCCTTCTTTCGTCTTGTTGATTTGGGTCTTTCTTCTTTTCGATTTGGGCATTCATTTTTGAAATGCCCCTTCTTGTTGCATCCATAACATATCACTTCTGATTTGTTTTGGATCTGGTTCGGTGGGATCTTCTTGGTGGTTATTCTAAACTTCTTCTTAGTCAACAACCTTCGGACCATGTTGACTAATTCTTCTTCGTTCATTGAGTCCGAGTCTGGTTCGCTTTCTGACTTGATCTTCATTTTTTATTTTGTTTCCTTGCTTGAACCTGCATACAACGCTACACCTTTCTCGACATGGCTTGTGTTAGACTGTTCGTGTAATTTCAATTCACAAAATAACTCATCTAACTTAAGAATTGAAAGATCTTTGGAAACTTTGTAAGCATCTACAATCGATGCCCACAAAGCATTCCTCGAAAAGGCGTTAAGAGCGTACCTTATAGTGTCGCGGTTTTCCAGGTTATGTCCGATTAGGTGGAGGCAGTTAAGTATGTCCTTCAAACGAGCATGTAGTTGCGAGGCCGCCTCTCCAGGAAACATTTTTATATTAAATAAATTGTTTAAAAGTAAATCCCTTTTGTTTACCTTCGAGTCGTCGGTTCCTTCGTGTAGTTTGACTAGTGAGTCCCACAATTCTTTGGCGTTGTCGTAGGGACCGACTCGGTTCAACTCCTCCATTGTGAGCCCGCACTGAATGGTGTTGATCGCCTTGTAATTCAGTTGAGCC
The DNA here is from genome assembly GCF_018446385.1 of Zingiber officinale. Lineage (NCBI taxonomy): Eukaryota > Viridiplantae > Streptophyta > Magnoliopsida > Zingiberales > Zingiberaceae > Zingiber > Zingiber officinale. The sequence goes on from NC_055998.1 coordinate 82,846,685, forward strand.
TTCTTGATCATTTGAGGAGTCCATTCTTCTGGTTCTAAAGTTGTACCGTCTTTCGTCGGTAGAGTGTAACTTTTTAGGATTGTGAACTAGAGCTCGATGTCGGACTTCAAGTAACACTTCATTCTATTTTTCCAATAACTAAAGTTTTCTCCTTTGAACAATGGAGGCCTTACGGTGCTGTAACCTTCTTGATAAGAGTTCGACATCCTTGGAAGAAAAGAATTAAGAGAAATATATTTCCAAGACTTTCGTCTTGGGATTAGTAGTGCTTGAGAAGAAAATGAAATAAGTAAAAAAATATTTCTAAAAGAAAAGAAAAAGTTTTAAAAAAATTGCTTTCAAAATCGGTTAAGAAATTTCAGAGCTAACCCGCTCTGATACCAATTGATAGATCGTTTGGAGTGATAGAGGGGGGGGGGTGAATATCGCGTGTTTAAAACTTTTTCTTTTAACCTTTTGAAACCAAAGTTGTGCAGCGGAAATAAGAAAAGGGGCAAGGTATTTTACTTCGTTCGGAGCCTAGCTCGACTTCTACTCGAAGGCCCGCGGTCCTTGACCGCACCGATGGAAAAAAACACTATAACTCTTCTTTCCAAAATTCTTCGGAAAGAAGTAGATCGTACAATGGAGCAAGATAGTAACACCCTACTATCTTGCTTAAATGAAATTACAATGCAAGCTGAAATTAAAATATACCGACAAGTAAATTGTAGATGAAGCTTAGGTCGGCACTTCCGAATGTAGTAGCTTGCTGAGCTGATGAGGACGAGTCGTTTGCAGAACAGGATTTTTGATTAGAGAGTTGTATTTTTGCCTCTGTCTTCGAGCCTGATTTTATAGGAGTACTGGAGGTTCGGTCGACCGATCCCTCTGTTAGGTCGACCGAACTCGCTCCCTTCCTTCCTGGCTGAAGTTCGAAGCTGGCTCGATCTTTTGCATTTACTGGTCTTTAATGGTTCGGTCGACCGAACAACTTCCTTCCCTGTTCGTCGTGATTTTGCCGAGATCATCATTTAATGCAGAATAAATGCTGATTGGATCGGTCGACCAATCCCCGGGTTCGGTCGACCGATCCCCAGGTTCGGTCGACCGATCAGCCTATTTCCTTTGCTGTTGATCGGTGTTGATGATCTGTTCTGTGCTAAGTCACTATAGTTCAGTCGACCGTTCTTACGGTTCAGTCGACCGATCAGGCTATGATCCGACTTGGACTCAGTTCTGATCTGACCTGATTTTGTGCTGATTCTGGTTGGTTCGGTCAACCGATCCTACTATTCGGTCGACCGATCAGCTCAGATCTACAAAATAGTATTAGCTAAAAAGTCTCCTGCAAAACATATGTTAGAGCAATAATATAAAGCAAGAATAATATGCACGACAGTAGGACTGTCTTGATCTCAACTTTTGAAACCTTCCCGGTTTCATCAGTTGGATCAGCGACCTAAGGTTGTTCCCTTCGGGAACCCGACCTCACTGTCGCTCCTCCAATTGTTTACCTAAACCTACCTGTCAAACTTAGATCCTCCAGATCTAGTTTGGACTTTTCACTCAGCCTTGATCGGCTCCCCAGGACTTTTCCTTTGATCTTCGGTTCTCCAGACCTCTCGATCACACCGCCAAGCATCCGGTCCCATCGACCCACTTGGACTTTCACCTAGGTTCCACGATCTGCTAAGATTTCTCCTACCTAGCCTCCAACTAGGTCTTTCCCGGTTGAGTAAACATCCTGCACACTCAGTCAACTTGTTAGATCACAACAAGACTTAACTTGAACCTTTGATAACATCAAAACTCAGGTTTGATTATGGTGCAACTTGCACCAACATGACCATCATGCTTTCTCTGTGCCAAAGCCTTGGTCAAGGGATCAGCGATGTTAGCCTCTGTGGGTACTCTGCAAATCTTCACATCTCCTCTATCGATGATCTCTCGAATGAGATGGAAGCGCCGTAGTATGTGTTTGGTCCGCTGGTGTGAGCGAGGTTCCTTAGCCTGTGCAATTGCTCCATTGTTGTCACAATAGAGCTCTATCGGATCGACTAAGCCAGGAACCACCCCAAGCTCATAATGAACTTGCGAATCCAAACTGCCTCCTTTGCTGCTTCTGATGCAGCAATATACTCGGCCTCTGTTGTAGAATCAGCAACTGTGTCCTGCTTCGAACTCTTCCAGCTCACAACACCACCATTCAAGGAAAACACGAACCCAGACTGCGATCTATAATCATCCTGGTCAGTTTGGAAGTTGGCATCACTGTAACCCTTTACAGCTAGCTCATAATCACCTCCATATATCAAGAAATATTCTTTAGTCCTTCTTAAGTACTTAAGAATATTCTTGACTGCTATCCAGTGACTTTCACCTGGATCTAACTGGTATCTGTTCGTCATGCTCAAAGCATACGAAACATCAGGATGAGTACATAGCATGACGTACATGATAGATCCTATGGCTGAGGCATAAGGGATCGTATCCATGCGGTCTCTCTCCTCTCTAGAAGAGGGACTTTGAGTCTTCGAAAGACTCACACCATGTGATATCGACAGAAATCCCTTCTTGGAGTTCTACATGGCAAACCGTAGTAATACCTTGTCAATATATGTACTATGACTTAGGCCAAACAATCTCTTAGATCTATCTCTATAGATCTTTATGCCTAGAATGCAGGTTGCTTCACCTAAGTCCTTCATCGAGAAACAATTCCCCAGCCAAGTCTTGACAGACTGCAGTAAAGGGATGCCATTCCCAATGAATAGTATGTGATCCACATACAATACAAGGAAGACAACTATGTTCTCAACAACCTTCTTGTAGACACAGAGTTCATCTTCATTCTTGATGGAACCAAACTGTTTGATCGCATCATCGAATCGAAGATTCCAGCTCCGAGAAGCTTGCTTTAGTCCATAAATGGACTTATGCAGCTTGCATACTCTGCCAGTATGCTGTGGATCTACAAAACCCTCAGGTTGTGTCATGTACACATCCTCGAGCAGGTTTCCATTCAGAAACACAGTTTTGACATCCATCTGCCAGATCTCATAATCGTGGTATGCTGCAATAGCAAGCATGATCCGAATGGACTTAAACATCGCTACTGGAGAAAAGGTTTCATCATAGTCAATACCATGAATTTGTTTGAAACCTTTAGCTACCAGACGACCCTTATATATCAGTCCATCCATGTCAGTCTTTCTCTTAAAGACCCACTTACACCCAATGGGTTTTATCCCTTCAGGTGGATCAACCAAAGTCCATACTTGGTTGGTGTACATGGATTCCATTTCGGATCTCATGGCCTCTAGTCATTTCTCAGAATCTGGTCTCATCACAGCTTCCTGATAAGAGGTAGGCTCATTCTCAATGAGCATAGTGTCATCATGGTCAAACAAGAGAAATGAGTATCTCTCAGACTGACGACATACCCTATCAGACCTGCGAAGAGGTAGATCTACTTGAACTGGTTGTTGTTCCTCAACTCCTTGTGGAACAATCTCATCATCCACAACACTTTGTGGTTCCAGTTCAACTTCCATCAAGGCTTCAGTGCTATGGTCTATATCCTGAACTTCTTCAAGTTTGAACGTACTCCCACTAGTTTTTCTAGAAACAAAATCCCTTTCTAGAAATACCCCAGTCTTAGCCACAACTACTTTATGTTGACTGGGAATGTAGAAGTAATATCTCTTCGTTTCCTTAGAATATCCTATAAAATAACACTTATCAGATTTGGGTCCCAGTTTGTCCGAGACTTTACGTCGAACGTAAGCCTCACAACCCTAAATCCTCATAAAAGATACCTGGGCATCTCTCCCAGTCCATATTCTATATGGTGTCTTTATCACAGCCTTGGATGGAACACGGTTGAGTATGAAGGCTGCTGTATCCAGAGCATAGCCCCAAAGAGATATAGGAAGATCTGTGTGACTCATCATAGACCGTACCATATCTAATAGGGTACGATTCCTCCTTTCGGATACATCATTCCACTGTGGCGTTCTAGGAGGAGTAAGTTGTGATAGAATCCCACACTCAGTTAGATAGTCACGAAACTCATGGCTAAGGTATTCTCCACCTCGATCTGATCGAAGTATCTTAATACTCTTGCCAAGCTGGTTTTGTACTTCATTCTTGAATGCTTTGAACTTTTCAAAGGATTCTGACTTATGTGTCATCAAATACACATAACCATATCTACTGAAGTCATCAGTAAAGGTAATGAAGTACCTATAACCACCTCTGGCAGCGACATTGAAAGGGCCACATACATCACTACGTATAAGTCCTAACAAGTCAGTCGCTCTTTCGCTGTGTCCACTAAAGGGAGTCTTGATCATCTTGCCTAGTAGGCATGACTCGTATGTCTCATATGATTCAAAATCAAATGAGTCCAGCAAACTATCTTTATGGAGTTGGGATAAGCGTTTGACATTTATATGACCTAAGCGACAGTGCCAGAGATAGGTTTGGTTTATTACATTTGATTTGAACCTCTTGGTATTTATATTATAGATGAGGTTCTCTAAGTCTAGAATGTAGAGTCCGTTCATCAGAGGTGCACTACAATAGAACATATCATTTAAATAAACTGAACAACATTTGTTCTTTATTATAAATGAAAAACCTTTCTTGTCCAAACAAGAAACTAAAATTATGTTCTTAGTAAGAGCAGGTACATAACAATATTCATCTAGTTCTAGTACAAGGACAGAGGGCAGAGATAGATAGTAAGTACCTACAACAACAGCAGCAACTCGTGCTCCATTGCCTACTCGTAGGTCCACCTCGCCCTTTATCAATGCCCTGTTATTTCTCAACGCCTGCACATTAGTACAAATGTGAGAAGCACATCCAGTATCTAATACCCATGATGAAGAAATAGAGGGATTAACTTCTATAACATATATACCTGAAGTAGAAGTCTCACTTCTCTTCTTCTTAAGATCTTCCAGGTAAACTTTGCAGTTCCTCCTCCAGTGTCCGGTCTGACCGCAGCGGAAGCAGGTAGCATCCTTGGCGACCCCTCCTTTGGGTTTCAGTGCCTTGCCTTTGCCTTTGGCTTGAGACTTTCCCTTACCTTTAGGCTTTCCCTTGCCCTTATGTTTTTGTACCATCAAAATGGAATTGGGCTTAACCTTCTTAAGGTTGAGCTCAACAGTTCTCAACATGCTAAGCAACTCGGGCAGTGGCTTGTCAATTTCATTCATGTTGTAATTCATGACAAATTGACTGTAGCTCTCCGGCAAGGATTGCAAGATCAAGTCAGTGGCCAGCTCTTGGCCAAGGGGAAATCCCAACTTCTGTAAATTTTCTATATACCCAATCATCTTGAGTACATATGGACCTACGGGAGTCCCGTCTTGCATCTTGCACTAAAACAGTGCCTTAGAGATCTCGAATCTCTCGTGCCTAGCTTGTCCTTGATATAGTTGACGAAGATATTCAACCATATCATAAGCACCCATCAACTCGTGTTGCTTTTGAAGCTCAGAGTTCATGGTTGCGAGCATGAAACATGACACATCTAATGCGTCATCTTGATGCTTCTTATAAGCATCACGGTCAGCTCGCGTGGCAGTAGCAGGAGGTGCCTCGGGAATGAGCATCTCTAGGACGTACAGTTTCCTTTCCTGAGTGAGAACAATTCTCAGGTTCCTGTACCAATTCAGGAAATTAGCTCCATTGAGCTTGTCCTTATCAAAGACAAAACGCAAGGAGAAGGTGTTCGTGTTTGACGACATGACAATCTACAACAGAAAATGCAGAAAATAAATATCATATTCCACCCTCCCAGCGACGGCGACAGCGACGGCAATGCCAAGCAGTGGATGTTTCCTTCTGCACGGATCGCGTGAGAGGAGAGAACTCAAGGAAAATGGGGGAGCGGTGCTAGGGCACGGCGATGGTGGCTCTATGCCGGCACGAAAGCAACCTTAGGATCGGAAGAGGGCAGAGAGCAGGTGGCGGCGCTCTAGGGCAGAGACGCGAGGGCTAGTGATGATCCTTCCTTCCGGCGACGGCTAGGTTCTACGAAGTTAGGGCAACATCGTGAGATGAAGAGAAGGAGAAGAAGAAAAGAGAGGAGACAGTGGTGTGCGGCTCGGGAGGGAAGAGGAGAAGAGGAGTTTGGAGGCGGCGTTGAGATGAGGGAAAAGGATTAAAGGAAAAGGAAAAAATAAATAATTAAGGAAATTAAACATTTCCTCGTTCACATGGGTAGCTTAATAGGTTGTCCCTTGGCCCGATAATTGATCCTCTTAACCTGCGTCATACAAGTTCCGAAAAATTTTCAGAAAATTTTTAAAATTTTAAAAAATTTTGTTAAGATTATTCACCTATTAAATCTTATTATCAAATTTTTATTTGGAGTACTGTATTTTACAAAGGGTGAACAAAATCTCAATTATATTGAAATAATCGATACTGAAATAGAAAGTTTGATTCAATAAATTTAAAAATTCTATATATTTTAAAAATGGATTTGTTTAGTTCAATTTTAAAATTTTAAATATGATTAAATCGATTAAATTGAAGATATTAGTATAGCGTGAGTAATTGAAAATTATATTTGAATCAGATAATGATTCTGTAACTCAATTAAAAAATTGATGGTAAAAGGTGAATACATTCGCCCTCAGCACCCCCGTCAATCCGTCCTAGGGTCAATACGGAGGAGGTAAATCTCGGGTGGCTACTAACTTTTGGAATAGTGACTAGCACATAAGAGAGACATTTACCTCGGCTTTACCGAGATTCGAATCTCAGACCTTATTGATGACAACACATCATGTACTAACCACTAGACCTATCCGAAGGACAACTAAAAAATTGAACTAACTAAACATCATCAATCAATAACGGATAAGAAAAGTTATATCGATTTCATTTATTCAATTTTAATATTAAGTTTGATCGTCTCAATTTATCCAAAAAAAATTTGATAAGTTAGAATTTTGATTTGTTAGGTTTGATTTTTAATCGCTCACATCCAACTTTTTACGTCGAATCATATCACAATTTATTATTTTTTATTTTGGATTCTCAGTTTGGGTAGGGCTATAAATGAATCTAAATATTTGTGAATAAATTTGGTGTTCGATTTGATAAGAGTTTGTTTATGTTCGTTTAATATATAAAAAATTAATTAAATAAACAAGGTTGAACAACTCGTTAAACTAAATAAACAAGCTTGAACACATATGTATTCAGCTGGTTAACGTTCGTGAACAATATTCACGAACCACATTCATTAATAAAACTCTTTTTAATATGCTAAATAAATAATAAAATAAAATAAATAAATAAGTTTAAATTATCAAGCTCAACAACTAATCAACCAACTAAAGTTTTCAAACAATCAAACAAGCTTGAATTGAGAGTTCGATAACATCTAACCAAATCAAATTTAACCAAGCTCAAGCCAAGCTTGAACCAAGTTGAAGCTAAGCTTGAATTGAGAGCTCGATGGCCCCAGGGCGTAGCGCAGACGGTGGATGCATGGTATCTCTGGCGTAATGACCAGGTGTCGATTCTCAGGAACTGACGACCTGAGATTTACCCCGCCATACGCCTATGACTTATGTACCTGCATGAACCTCCCTCCATATCCGTAGGGCCGACATTAGGGGGTGGCTAAGGTAGCAGATCTACCTTTTTGAATTGAGAGCTCGATAACATCTAAATAAGTCAAGCTTCAAATAAGCTCAAGCTCATCAAAAATAAACCAATTCAAGCTTGAACAATCATTCAAAAGCTTGACTCATTTTAAGCTCGGCTCGGGTCGACTCGATTACCTTATTAAATAAGCTTGAACACCCCAGCTCGACTCGACCCGACCCATTTACAACCCTAAGTTTGGGTTATGTTCAAAAAAAATATGGCACATAAATTTGAAAATTTGCAAATATTTTCTATTTTTAAAATTTTACAAAAAAAAAATCAAAAGGTAAATTTAAAGGCAAAAAAAAAAATTGGGGATAAAATAAGTTTATGAAAAAGGATTTAATGGTAAAATACATCTTTGGGGCAAATTGAATAATCTGTGGAGACCAAATTGGACGCAAACAGGAAGTGATTCGTGAATCGAACGCGTGGAGGAGCTTGGACGTGCTTCGATCTCACGCGATCATGTTCTGAGCCGTCTTCTTCAATCGGGTCTGGGCAAGATCGAGAAGGCGGAGGAGCGTCCGGCGGAGCAGAGATGGAGACGATGAAGAATCTGCTGCGGCCCAAGCCCAATCCCCAGGAGCAGCTCCGAGAATGGCAGCGCCGCCTCCGGCAGGAGTGCCGGAACATCGAGCGCCAGATCCGAGGTGCATACACCCCTCTCTCGTCGTCCCTACTCGAGATTTTGAAAAAAAGGAGGATTTTGTTTTTTGTTCTGTCGTTGATTTGGTTGATTTATGTTGCAGATGTCCAGAGGGAGGAGAAGAACGTGCAGAAAGCCATCAAAGAAGCCGCAAAAAGGAACGACATGACTTCGGCGAAGGTTAGATTAACTCTGATCTATCTATTCCTTTTGCTCTTGTGTGGTATTTTTTTCGGATCCTTTTGAAGACTTGTTTCCTAAATACATTGATATTGGGTGATCTGAATACATATGATTGATTAAGTGATTGCTCGATCTAATGATGCTGATCATGCTTTCAATTTTTTCTTGGGAAGCATGTACCACATCGTTCTTGTTGGTGGAAGAATCAGTATTGTTTTGATAGGAACCTAGGGCCATATCACGAGGAAAAATCAAAAGAGAAAAATGAAAAGGGGATAGGGTGATCACTTCGAGGGGATCAGCCTCCAATAATCAAATGAAATTGATTAACTAAAAGGGAAATTACTTGTCCTCCAAAATTACATAACGTCTCTTTAAATAGAGACCTAAACTATCTTTTCAAAAGAAAATGTCTAAAAGAAAAATAAAATTAAAATACATTTTCAAGAGAAAATGTCTTATTAAAACTTATCTAGAAAAAAAAAAAGAAAAAGTCGGAAACTTATTTTAGAAAAGGAAATAAAGTTAAAGGATTTATTTGAATAGATCCATTACAAGATCCTATCATTCCACCGCCCTTTAAAACAACCTTGTCCTCAAGGTTGTTTAGCAATAAACTCTGGAACATTTTCTTAAATGGTATCATATAATTCATAAGTACTGCGCCAATTCTAACTTCGGATGCATTGGGTTCAATGACAAATTTCTTATTAGGTAGTGCAAGAACTAGTGTTGTCATCATAGTCTCCTTTAAATTCTGGAATACCTTTTTTGCTTCAAGACACCATCTAAATGCATCTTTGAGACCCAGAAAATCACGTAATGCCTTGATACTCTTTGGGGTGGGTCACTCCATCATAACTAGCACCTTTGAGGGATCAGTTTTAGCTTACAATATGACCAAGGTATTCCACTTTAGTTGTCCCAAAACTGCACTTAGCTCTTTTCACAGAAAGAGAATGCTCACGCAAAAGAGTGAGTACTTTATAAAGGTGATGCAAATGATCTTTGAATGATGAACTATAAACAAGGTTGTCATTAAAGAAATTCAAAACAAACTTACGGAGGTAAGGCCTGAAGATATCATTCATCAAACTTTGGAATGTAGAAGGTGCATTAGTTAAATCGAAAGACATGACTAAAAATTTATAATGACCATCGTGTGTCTGAAAGGCTGTTTTTGGAATGTTTGGCTGATGGATTCTTATCTGATGGAAGCCTGAGCGAAGATTCAACTTTGAGAATAATGAGGAACCTCCTAATTCATCAAGTAATTCATCAATGATGGGGATGGGGTACTTGTCTTTCACTATAATTTTATTGAGTGCCCGGTAATCTACATACATTCGCCAATTTTCGTCTTTCTTTCATACAAGTAGTACTGGAGAAGAATATGGAATTACACTTGGGTGAACGATACCAACCTGAAGCATCTCTTGTATAATCTTCTCAATTTCCTCCTGTATGTAAGGGTAGCGATAAAGCCTAACATTTGCTTTAGGATCTGTTTTTGATGGAGAGTTGCATGAGAAAAATGGAGCAATCTTTTTTTAATAACTGCTCTGTCTGATAACTACTGATTGATGTGATAGTATCTTGTCTCTTGTCTCTGATACAAACTTCTTTTCCTTGATCTTAGAAGCGCATTGTTAGTTGAGAGAAATTTCATATTATGTCTCCTAATGTTCTCAACCATTGTGCTCCAAGTACAACATCACATCCATCTAGGGGAAGAAGAAAGAGATCTGTCATTAATTCATAATTTGGTAAGAAAATTTTAATACTATTGCACTTTCCTGGACTTGTAAGTGATCTTCCATCCGCCACCTTAACATCAAATGTAGATGCTTGCTCTATTTTTTGTTTAAGCTTGCTTGCCAAGGTTGAGTCTAGAAAATTGTTGGTGCTTCCTGAATCTATAAGTATCATTACTGTTTGTTTTTTAATGAATCCTTTTACCTTCATCGTTTGTGGAGTTTGTAGTCCTTCTAAGGCATGAACTGATATTGCCATAGAGTCATATTGTACTTCGTTGATATTATCTTGTGTTTCACCTTCATCGAAATCATCTTCTTCCTCAGAGTTCTCTATTGGTTCAATCATCAGTATCCTCTTTTGCTTGCGTTGATGACCATGGTGCCACTTTTCATCGCAATGCCAGCATAATCCTTTTGTCATTCTTTCCTTGATCTCTTATTTTGTCAATCTACGGGGTGTTGAACAATGCGATGTGTTTTCATGAATTATCTTATTATTTCTTCTTCCTTCCTCATTGATCTTCTCTTCTTGTAGTCATGTAAAAGATAAGGCAGCCTTCATGGTGCGGGGTTGATTCATTTTTACTTCTCGTCGTATATCAAGGCAAAGTCCTTCAATAAAAGTACCTAGTAATTGCTTTTCTGACCAATCACGAGTTCGATTAGAGAGTCATTCGAATCGTCCTTGGTACTCCAGTACGATTGTAGTCTGTCGAATTTTGGCCAATTCTCCATCAACATTCTCATAACCGGAGGGACCAAATTGATTGATGAGTTCTTTTTTGAATTCCTCCCATTTTGGAGGCCCATGGCATGCTTCAAGCCAGTCATACCATTGGATGGCATCGCCTTCGAGGTTTATAGATGCTAGTTCTACCTTTGCATTGTCCGATGTGCTGTGGAAGCGAAAATATTTTTCAGCCCTTGAAATCCATCCAATCGGATCGTTGTTCTCCCAATGAGGAAATTCCACCTTCATACGTGGAAGGTTGTGCTTTCGATCTTTATTTGAGTTTGCTCCTTGGTGATATTGTTGTTGTCGAGACTGCTGATTTATTCCCTTTTTGATTAGTATGCTTGAGCTGGAATCTGATTCTAAACGATCCTTCAATTCTTGCACTATTGTGACCAACGATGCCATAGTTTTTTCGAGTTTATCCATCCTTGTCTCGTGCTTAGCTTCAAATTTCAGAGCCCATTTGGCGTCAGGATAAGATCCTCTGGTCATCATGTCAGAGTGGATTTTCTTCTCTTGAAGTCGGGTTAAGACCATACGCTTGTTGAAGTTGCTGCGAGATACTATAGGGCAATGATGAAGTGAACGTGCTTTGATACCAAGTTGATAGGAACCCAGGGGCATATCACGTGGAAAAATCGAAAGAGAAAAATGAAAAGAGAATAGGGTGATCATTTCGAGGGGATCGACCTCCAATAATCAAATGAAATTGATTAACTAAAAGAGAAATTACTTGTCCTCCAAAATTACTTAACGCCTCTTTAAATAGAGACCTAAATTATCTTTTCAAAAGAAAATGCCTAAAAGGACAATAAAATAAAAATACATTTTCAAGAGAAAATGTCTTATTAAAACTTATCTAGAAAAAAAAAAGGAAAAAGTCTAAAACTTATTTTAGAAAAGGAAATAAAGTTAAAGGATTTATTTGAATAGATCCATTAAAGGATCCTATCATGTTTTCATTGACTGGGGCATAACAGGAAGGGACATAATGGTTGATAGCCTTGCATGTATTAGGTTACTGTCTGATGTTATGTGTGGAACCGGAGGTTAAACTTTTGTTCAATCTTGTTTCAGAAAGAAAGTGTAGACGGATGAGGAAAGAAAAAGTGATAGGCAGCAGAACCAGAGCAGACATTTTAACAATTTCTTTAGCTTCTGCTAGTATCCAGCTTCTAATTCTATGTAGCCTTGTGTATGAAGCTGCTATAGATACATGTTAAGTTAGCTATCTCTAGATTTGCTAGCTATTTGTTTCCCGATTAGTTTGGATGCCTGGTGTCTAGATCTTGAATTTATTCATATTTGAGTTCAGTATTCTTAGGGAAAAGGCTATATTGTCTCGTTTATGATTCATTTCCTTCTCATTCTTCTTATGATAAATTTAAACAAAATTAATTAATGTTTCAATTTCTTGACTTGATTATGCAGTTATTTTTTTTTGAAATCCAAATTATTTAAATGCTCATCAATGTTTTACCTGGATGCAGTCTCTTGCTAAGGAAATAGTAAGGTCAAGAAAAGCTGTCAATCGTCTCTATGAGAACAAGGCACAACTGAATTCTGTCTCTATGCATCTTGGTGAATTAGTTGGTATGGATTATCAAAAATAGTAACCTCTTGTTGCATCTGTAAATGAGCCTTCTAATCTGTATGTAGCCCACCTGTCGCTGCTTTATCTTATGTTGAAGCTGCAAAATAAAGTAGTTCTTACTTTCATGCTTGCTTTGACATTCCTCATTCAAGAAAATGATAAAGATCAATGATATTAATATTGAGTTATTAACTATGGTTGAGTGCAAAAGTACTGTTTTTTATGATGCTATATAGTGCTATGGGTTAGTTAGGAACATGATATGCAAAGACTTGTATTAATTTTATACTTCTATTAGCATAGACTTGAACTCATTCTATTCTTTTTCAATGAATTAGAAGTTAATTTTGCTACACTCCTTGGAGCATACGAATAGAAAGTTTGGACTTCGACATCATTTGGGCTAGTTTATGTCAGATTAAATTTACTACATGATCTTCTTCTCAACGTTTTCTTCCCTGTTAACTCTGACTTCTTTAGTTTGCCTCATAGCAATTTGACAGACATTTTCAGATACTGTGTTGGCTGAAACCTTGTGGTTTGGACCAGCCTTTTTTAGCTATCACTTTTTTTGAGGACGATTATTGAATTTGTTTTATCACCTAGACTGATGACACATCTTTTTACTATTTATGTGCCTTTATTACGACCCTCCAAGATTAGTACACCATCGCTGCCAGTGAAGTGCAACTTTCCCCTAGGAAAGTAGTCTATCAAATTTCTCTTTTAGAAATCTCCAAGGAGATTTGTTCAACATAATTATTCCAAAGATCTTATTTTCTTTAATTTTGTATCTTTATGGCCTGCTCATGGCTTCTCATTGCCTAGAAAAAAAAGATGTTTACTGCTGTTTTTTTCCCCTACAGCAACCGCTAGAACTGTGGGCCATCTATCCAAAAGTGCCGAGGTTATGAAGCTTGTCAATAATCTCATGAAAGCTCCTGAAGTTGCTGCTACAATGCAAGAGTTTAGTAAAGAAATGACAAAGGTATGCCATTTTTGATGATATAAGTGCCGATTTAGCAACCGACATAGGTTTTGTTTATTCTTCCTGAAATACTATCTTCATCAAAACGTAATGGCGAGCATGAGTAGCTATTAGTACACGAGCATTCTTTTTGTTTGTTTAAGTTAACTATCATTCTTTGTAATCTATTTTGTTATTACCTGCCTAAATGAGAGAACTTAACCATTCACTTAATAGCCCCAACTACCATGGACCCAAACTGCTTGTTTCACTTAAACAATTGCAATCTTCACACTTAAACTATATGTGAGGTCGTCAAGATTCAAAATATCGCTTATACTCTAGAGCCATTCCTAATCAACAAAATGTGAGATGCAATGGTGTGGCTCTAGCATCACAATTCTTTTCGAATAGTTCATCATAATACCAATTATTATTTATTGTGTCCTATCAAATTCTAGAAGTTGAACCTAAGTTAATAAATCATCAAAGTTTTTAAATCCCCTTCATTAGTCCACAGTTCGCAGTGAGCCTAAACTATGTTTTTTTCTTATTACCTGTGCTGAAGATAAGCTAATTTGTTCCTTTTTAACCATCTTCTGTTGTATATAAGTTGGGCATCACTTGTCGATGCTCCTTCCCTATTTTTTTAAATTGTGGATCTTTCGTATTGTTCTCATTGAGCTGTGGCGTGCATGCTATATACTCAAAATCTGATATTGCGTTCAGTTGCCATTTCTATGTTATACTCAAAATCTGATATTGCGTTCAGTTGCCATTTCTATGTTATACTCAAAATCTGATTTGCGTTTGGTTGCCATTTCTATGTTGTGGTAAACATGGCAGTGATAATAACTAATATATTTCGGATTCGAACAAGCTTGTTTTCTTCTTGAAATCATCCTGACCCTCCATCCTCATGGCATTCAGGCTGGAGTAATGGAAGAAATGGTAAACGATGCTGTTGATACAGCTTTAGATTCTGAAGACATTGAGGAAGAAATAGAGGAGGAAGTGGACAAAGTGCTCGCTGCAATAGCCGGTGAAACTGTGTCTGAGTTACCAAATGCTATTAGCAAGGAGAAGATAAAGCAGCCATCAGCCAGCGTCAAAGCTGAACAGGTACGCACCACTAAAATAGTTTCTTAATGACATTCGTGATATCTATTCCTTCTGTGTCTATTTACAGCAAGAAGCCATCGCCGAAGGCACAGATGACGAAGACTTGGACGAGATAAGGCAACGGCTCGCCAGGGTGAGATCATAAGTTGGACCCATTGATCAGGCACAAAGATACTAAGTAATTGTAGCAATACATGTTTTCACGAATCTGACTCTAAATGTGTATTTACTTTGGGTGAGAAGATGGCTTTTATTCTTCAAGCAGTCTTCAACAAAGTAAATTCTTGATGGTCATGTATCTAACGTTGTCCTGAAATTGTGATTGCTTATATCTTGGAAGAATTTAATTCCTAGCATATTAAAGAAATCTGGTGAAGGTGAGTGTTTCTTCTGATTATTTTGGTAGTGAAACTTTGATCCAATTCGACAAACTCTGCAGCACAATTAGTCATAAATTTCTGAATCATTCTCCTCAATCATGCTCTTAAAGAATAATCTGAATCTATTATAGTCATACTTTGTATTATAAAAGACTGTTTTTGCTATTCTAATATGTGATTATAAGATCACACAGTAATAATTTTTGGGAGGTCATAGGATTTGTTTGAGAAATTGAAATGAACTTGAGCTAAAATTAGAAAAGTCGAAAGCTTAAAAGAGTAAAAGTGTAATGAAGAAAGGGGAAAAATTATTTTTTTAAAATATATTTAAATCTATTATCTTGATAGATAAAATTATACTTCACCCCAAATAAAGGATTGTATGTTTTTTGGGGTAAAGATACTTAGTTATCACCTGAATTTGTTAGAGAAAATGAGAAATTAAATTGAGATGATACGAATACAAATGTAAAAGAAAGAACAATAAAAAAAATGAAATAATTGATTTGAATCTTTATAAAATCAGTTTAATTCACACAAAAACACATCTTGATTGACATGGATAAATCTTGCATTTTACTTTCATATTCCATGTTGATACTGAGAAGACAACACGCTACCAATTACACAATATAGTTGGCATCCTAACCGATTGCTTGGGAGCGTATTTTACAGGGCAAATTGGTGGTTAAATCATAATCAGAGAGGAATACAAATAGGTGAACCAAAATAAAATGAAAAGAAAAAGAAAAACGAAAAAAGAAAAATCACTTCACATCTCTAGCATTCTTGGATGACTTATCATTTGGATTCACAATTTCGCCACTTGGTTTACTGAGAAGGTGATGATTTGAATCTTCTTCATCGGTCGAATCTCTGGACACAGAACCATGTGATTCTGACCCACCATCAGGAAAATATTTGGTTAAGGAAATTTCATAATTAGGTGAAATACTTGATCACGGAATAAGGAAGCTAAAAGCAAGTTATGGCTGTTAATGTAGTTAGAATATTAACTACATTAACAGCCAAGAAAACATCCTAAACTTAATCTCAGCTTTGATAGTTCAAAATACCATGCCAAGAAAATAGACCACCTTTGTAAATAATCAGACACTTAAAATATTGCAGTAAAAGAAGACAAAATGAAGACAGGATTCAAGACAATGTAGACAAGAGTGAAGGACATAGTCACCGAAGTTGGTAGAAATTCATTCAACTTAATATTCAACAATCAACATGAATGCCCCTAGGTTTTTGACTGTACGGTTGATAACTGAATGATGGCATTCAGAGAGTACATGACTTAGATTATCATTGTTATTTGTCCATATTATGACACTATTGGAGCTTCTAGCAACTGAATTTGCAAGCACACAAAAAACAAGTTGTGTAAATCTATCGACAAACTCACCAGGATAAACAGATTGAGAAGGTCCAACAGTTGTAATGTCTTCTGGGAGAATACAATTGCAGTATGATCCTGAAACATCACAATCTCCAAATGAGTTGATGCTACAAATTTTTGGAACCAAAAAAACATTTTCCAAAACATACTAACCCAGTCTGGCAAGTCTATTCACCCATCCAGGGATAGGCTTCCCAGCCAGACGCATACATACTTCATCAGTGAAATGATTGCAGTTTTTGATGATCAAATGATAGGTGTCACCATGATATTTTCCAGCAAGATCTTCAATTAACATGCGGACTTCCGCACGAGACATAGTTGTAGTGCCTAGCCACACAGAACGTCTGAACATAAACCCAGGACAGTTTTTCGGTTCCACCTCAAATACTCCACTAGTTGGATACTCATGTGCTCCAAAACCATACTCCATCCCATGAACTACAAGCAAACACACATTCGGTATCTGTCACAAGGTATAGAAAGGAAAAGCAATCGGAAGAGAGTCTTGATCCAACAAAACACTATATGGAAATATAGGAAACTAAAATTGTAATGTGGATTGCAAATGTTGAACAAAGAAAGCTAAAGCTATCGCCCTCTGATTATTAATGATAAATTTAGACATACACAATTATATCTAGTTAAAATACTGGTACGTGGTTCAAACTAGTAGAAACTTTCTCTAGAACACATATATACCTTGCATCATCTAACTTCCTATGAATTTACAACAGAAATCAACTTCTTGTCAACAAAGCATTGTATCATTTGCAGAGGAGTCAGGCAGATTTCGCCAATGGAGGATATTAAATAAGAACTTGACCAGTTTATCCTGACTCAATAAGGTTTATGTTTCACTGTCTTAGGCTTTTCAAATAGCAAACAGCAGTAACTATAGAACACAATTCATCAGTAATCTTTACTTTTAAAAAATTCTCAATAGAAAACTGCTTTTCCATCAATTTTGGTATAAAGTTGCCTGAATTCATCAATCAGCCTCCAACAAAGAGAAATCATATCTATAGGAGAAAAACAAAACAAAAACCAGTGAACGAAGCAAACATGCATCATCCTATCAGAAATTCAAAAGAAGCTAAAGGGGAAAAAGATTTCAGCTTCCCAGAAAAACAAACAAATTTAAGCAAAAAACATTGGGCATCTGATAAAGCACCTTCGATCCCAGAATGGAAGACACCGATCCCAAACCAGTAGAGGTAGTTGTTCGCCGGCGTCAAATCATAAACATTCAAGTAGAGGTGCGTGCTGCCGCCCTCCTCACCACCCTCATTCTTCAACGCCTTCTCAGAGACAGATCTCGGAAAAACCGATCGCATGTTCACCCAATTCCACAGGGAAAAAAAACAGAGACCAAAACCAGCCCTAGAGTCCCCGATTCCGCATCCAGTCGCCGGCTCCGACGCCTAAATCAGAAGCCGAGGGATGAAGGATCCGACGAAGGATCGGCGACGAGATGGAATCGAGGCAAGCGACGGTGGCTATATTTATCGTTTTCTCTGGTTGCGGAGAGACGAGCCACCGTGGTCAAGCAGAGGGGGGAAAGAAGTAAACAGAGAGCCAAATCCTTCTTTTGCCACAATTATAAAAAAGAATCCCAGATTTTAAAAAATATCAAATGACAACCTATTCTAATTTTTAATCTTAAAAATATTTTAATAAAAAATAAAATAAGATAATTTCTTTATATTTTCTTACACTAATTTTAGCATTTTCTAAAAATGAAACATTTTAAATAACTTTTTAATATAAAGCATCCTTGTCAGGGCTCCTACTTTTTAAATTTTGGAACTTTGCTATATTTTCTAAATTCATTTATTATTATTATTATTATTTTCATCACCTTGTGGAAGTTAGCAATGGAACTTTGCTTTCTCCGACGCGGTGGCGAGGGAATCAGGGATGAAATCAGCGGCAGCGCTTTCTCCCTCTCCTTTGCGGCCATTCATTGCAGATCAATGGAGAAGCTGGCCGATCGACGAAAGTGATCATTTATAAGAGCATCTGCACGCCTTTTTTTTATTACTGTAGAGGCATTAACGCCGACGTGACACCTTCTTTGGATACTGTAGTATTAACGCGTTCAAACCTATGACCGCGTTAATGCTGCAGATGGCAAAAAAAATATAAAAAAAAATAAAAAACAAACATTAACGCTTCACGCGTTAAAAGCACTGCAAATGCTCTAAGATAATTTCTTCACCTTTTTTTTTGTCCAGATCTAGTGATCGGAGTAAATTAACCATCATGTAATCCCGGTCAAAATCAACAAGAATTGACTGTGGCTGATAGTTATTGGTGAATAGATCAATCTGAGTTCTACGACAGTTAATAGAGATGAGATTTACTTGTAGGTGGTCATGCCAACTTCACGCCCGCCGTAGACCGGCAAGTCAGAGTCGCTGGCCACTTTGCAAAGGAGACATAGTAGAACTCAGAGAGGATGGCGGTGAAGAGAACGAAGGCGGCACCGGCGGCGAAGATGCCCTTTCGCAGCGTTTCGCAGGAGGAGTTGCCGTTGAAGAACATGTTCCGGTGGCGGGTGTGGTGCGCGTTCCAAACCGATCCGGCGAGCAAGCACGCATCCGAGATCAGTAATGTCAGCCTGCGGCCGAAAATCCGCATGGAAAAAAACTGAGTTCGTGGGCTCTTCGGAGGCGGTGGAAAGAGGAGATCTATGGATTGACTGCGTACCAGGAGAAGAGAAAGAGGAGGGCGCAGGCGCAGAGCCGCCCGGGTTGAGCCTGCGGCCGAAGCATAAGCACTTGCTGACGACCATGAGGATGACTTCGCTGAGGAGGAGGAAGAGAAGGGAGCCGTCGCCGATGTTAGAGTCGTAGACGCAATAGGTGTATTTGGAGACCATATTCTCTCATCCATAAAAAATGGACCAAGGGCCACTTACAATTGTGATCTAATTGTGGTTAGATCGTGATTGTGATCTGGTCGTAATTAGTTGTGATCCTTCCCTGAGTTCACCATCCCCCCACGTTATAATTTAGGTCAGGGGCGGGTGGCCAAAGGTCTCCCGGAGGTCTGCCGGAGGCCGCTGACGATAGGCAAGCGGCTAGGCTGCCCCGCGCGGAGTCGGGGGGGAGGCCTTTGGCCGGCCATCGGCCACCTATCCCGACCCAAACTATAAACTGGTGGGACAGTAAAGCCAGGGAGAGATTGTAATCAATTACGACCGAATCACGTCCACAATCTGATCATAATTACAAGTGGTCTATCCCCTGATTCACTTTTTAATGGACCAGGGGATCTGACCTCATGTATCTGACTTCCAGAGTCAGGTGTTAAGTGTTGACATAGATAATGGGGAATTTTTAATTAAATTAAATTATACAAAATCAATTTCTACTTATTTATCTAGATGATCTGAGTAAATAATCTTAGGCTACCAAGTGTTGCCGAGTTCTGATGAGTCCTCCTAAGTGGATGTTGGCTAGAAGACGAGTATGTTGGGGATCGATCGGCCGGCTTGAAGGGGGGTTGGATAGACGGCACCCCCAAATACTCGCTTCTTTCTACAACGTTAGTGCGCAAGCGGAAATGCAAACAAAGCAAGTAGAAAACTAAATATTAAAGGAAAGAATGCAAACCAAGCTACACGATCATTTACGTGGTTCGAAGATAAAGCTCCTACTCCACGGCGTGTCCGTAAGGTGGACGATCCCTATCCGTCGGTGGATTACTCCCCGGAAGATCTCCGGCTAGCTCAAACCTCCTTGTGGGTGGAGAAACCTCACCACAAACTCACCAAGACCTCTTGGACACAAGGGAAACTCTTGAGCACTTGTAGACTACTAATTAGACCTTAACCAAGTCTAATTTCGTCAACCTCAACCAAGCTCCCAAGGCTTGGTTATATAGGCCACGGGTTGGAAAACCCCGCCTACTAGTCGACTGCTAAAACATGTAGTCGACTGCCCTAAGTGGAAATTCGACCGTTACATCCCAACGGCTCGATTTCACACTAACCGAGCGAACAGAGACATTCTGTTCGCTGCCAGTCGACTGCCCCAGTCGACTGCACCAGTCGACTGCTAAAGCATGCAGTCGACTGATACAGTACTACTACAGTAGCGCTACAGTGCTGCTACAGTAAAACCTTAAAACTAGGATTTTACTCCGAGTACAATCTCTTATGCACTCGTACCCTCACCCTTATGACTCACTTGATGTTTCTTTGCAGCCTTGACATCTTGCCTTCAAGCTTACTTCCTTTGGCTCTCGTCTCTCGGATGCATTCAAGCCCTCGGCTCGTCTCCAATGCCATCCTTCGCGTATGCCTCGAAATCGCTTCCCTCGGCCCTTGTCCTCGCTGCCTTGTCCACGGTCCCTCGGATACTCCATCCTTCACCGGACCCGAAGCCATCAACCTGAGTCACATGTGTATTCTGCAGTCCTGCACAACTCAAATACACATATCAAATACAAGGGTAAACCTAACTTAAACCCTTTGCCCAAATACCAAAACACATGGCCCCGCGGACCATTGGGATTGCTCCAACAATCTCCCCCTTTTTGGTGTTTGGCAATACGTTTAAGTTAGGGAAAACATATAGCAAATAAACATGCTAAAACAAATGGACCTACGTTGCCAGGGCTACACATTTGGACTTATACCGCCGAATGGACTTACGTTGCCAAGGCTACACACTTGGCAACCGCCGTAACAATGCATCATGCATTGGAACCTATCCTAAGGCTCCCCCTACACCTATGCTCCCCATTGAGCTAGGATTTTACCACAGGCTTTTTAAGGACCTATTCCAAGGCTCCCCCTTTACCTAAGCTCCCAATTGAGCTAGGATTTTACCACAGGGCTTTTTAAGAACCTACAAGGCTCCCCCTACGCAAAGGCATTAAGGTTTTCCCAACTTAACCTTACTTCTCCCCCTTTGCCTAACATCCAAAAAGTCCTCTAACAATATCCCAATTGTTGAAAACTTGTCATTCCAATTGACCCTAAACTCATGTGTTTATCCCCCATGGATTTCATACACTTGTATGAGTTGACTTGGTCAAAATTCAGTGCTGAAGACAATTTCAGACTGGTATCAGTCGACTGCAAGAAGTACCAGTCGACTGGTCACCACTAGCTGAGCGAACAGAATATTTCTGTTTCCAGTCAGTCGACTGCATGTTTTAGCAGTCGACTGGTGCAATCGACTGCTAAAACTAGCAGTCGACTGGCACAGTTTTTCAGCCTTTTTCAGCATTTCCGACCCAATTTCAGAAATGCATCAATAATTCCACAGATCTTCAAAAATCCCTAAATTTTGTGGAGAGGTATGTTTTACCCATGTCTACTTGGGAAAAATATATTCAAAAATGTATCTATCACCAATCCCAAGATTGACACAAAACTCAAAACTAGCTAAATGGTTCAATTTAACCTTGACCTAAAGTCCTAGTTTTGGCTTCCTCTTGATGTATTTGCCCATGTCAACCTACAATACATCCCTAGCATTGATTTATATGACATCTATACATCCAAAACTAATTATCATGCTATATGACCCCAATGTCATATTTCTTGCATGAAACACAATCCAATTATGTCAAATCCCTAGGTTTGAGACTCAAGTCCATCTCCAAACCACTTGACACAATCCATGACCCAACCTAAACTCCCAAGTAAAACCCACCTGAGATCCATTGGCCATGGGTCCCAAATTGTCTCTTAGAGCTCCCCCTAGAGCTCTTAGCCTTAGCCACCTCCCTAAGTGACTCATCCACAATGGCTAGGCCACATCGGTCCACCCCCAGTGACACTTGGCCTACAAACCTAACTTTCTTAACATTGGACACTTTGTCCTTGGTTAATTTATCTTTACCTTTAAATGACTTTCCCTTACCATTTATTGGTTTCTCCTTGTCATAGTCATATGTCACCCTAGCATAAGACTTTCCCTTAGCATTGGAGCCACTAGATCGGTATCCCAAACCCGATCTATCATTGTTGGGTCTTTGGCTACCCAACACCATACCTAAACCCTTAGATCCAACATTGAATCTTTCTAGGGTTTTCTCCAATTTATCAAGCTTTGCCTTCAAAGTTTGATTTTCCCTCTCTAAGTTCCTAAACCTAGAGTCAACATGCCCACCATGGACATTCCTAGACCTACCCTTTCTAGGCATGTGTCTCCCCTTCTTGGGATTAATGCCTTGGGTCTCCTTAGGTCTACTATTTCTTTGTTTATCATGCATTGGTCTTCTAGGGTTTTTATCTACAATTACCCTACTCCTATCATGATATTTAAATCCAAAATTTTGCATGGGCATACAATGATAATCATAATCATTTCTCCTAGCATGCATGGGAACATGAAAATTTGAATTGCATTTCAAATTAGGGTATACCTCTCTTACCCTTGAAGCTCCCCCTTGATTTGAGCTCTTCTTCTTCTTCTCCCATTTCTTTATATGCGCAAGCTTCTTGATTTCCCTCTTCTTGGGGCATTTTGTGTGGTAGTGGCCCTTCTCCCCACACGTGAAGCATGTAATGCACATTCTCCTCCTTTGGGCTTCTTCATTCCTACAACCCATGTTAGTATTCAAAATAACTTGATTGGGTTTAGGAGTTACCTTTTTCTTACCCAATGGACACCTACTCTTGTAGTGTCCCTTCTCATTGCAACCGAAGCAAATGATATGGTCCTTTGACTTTGCTTCGATGGAGGTGCTCACTAGGTTGACCTCCAAGATCTCTTCTTCCTCCGTCTTGGATTCTTCTTCAACCCTTGAGGATGTTGACGATGCTTCTTCATCCTCCTTCTCCTCCTTGGAAGTTGAGCATGACTTAACTTCCATTTGCTCCTCTTCAACTTGAGCAACTAGACCCATCTCAATGGGTTCTTCGTCCTCTTGTGTAGGTTTAGGTTCTTCTTGTAGAACCATCTTCACCTTGCTCCACAACTTGTGGGTGTTCTTATACTTACCTACACCATTTATCATATGATTAGGCAAAATATCAATCAATATAGATATTACCTTTGAATTTGCCTCCGATCGTGTGGTTTGCTCTTCCGTCCAATGTCGTGGTCGGAGCCTTTTTCCCTTCTTGTCTCTTGGGACTTCGAACGGGTACTTGATCACCATCATTGTATCCCAATCCGTGTCGAAGAAGACTTCCATTTTCATCATCCAAAATATGATGTCCCCAAGGCTTCCTCCTTCAAACTTTGGCGATTCTATCAAGCCGGTCATCTTGTGCTTCCTTGGCGGTTAGTCCAACGGAGAGCGTCCTCGCTCTGATACCACTTGTTGGGGATCGATCGGCCGGCTTGAAGGGGGGTTGGATAGACTGCACCCTCAAATACTCGCTTCTTTCTACGACGTTAGTGCGCAAGCGGAAATGCAAACAAAGCAAGTAGAAAACTAAATACTAAAGGAAAGAATGCAAACCAAGCTACATGATCATTTACGTGGTTCGGAGATAAAGCTCCTACTCCACGGCATGTCCGTAAGGTGGACGATCCCTATCCGTCGGTGTATTACTCCCCAGAAGATCTCCGGCTAGCTCAAATCTCCTTGTGGGTGGAGAAACCTCACCACAAACTCACCAAGACCTCTTGGACACAAGGGAAACTCTTGAGCACTTGTAGACTACTAATTAGACCTTAACCAAGTCTAATTTCGTCAACCTCAACCAAGCTCCCAAGGCTTGGTTATATAGGCCACGGGTTGAAAAACCTCGCCTACCAGTCTACTGCTAAAACATGCAGTCGACTGCCCTAAGTGGAAATTCGACCGTTACATCCCAATGGCTCGATTTCACACTAACCGAGCGAACAGAGACATTCTGTTCACTGCCAGTCGACTGCCCCAATCGACTGCACCAGTCGACTGCTAAAATATGCAGTCGACTGATACAGTACTGCTACAGTAGTGCTACAGTACTGCTATGGTAGCGCTACAGTACTGCTACAGTAAAACCCTAAAACTAGGATTTTACTTCGAGTACAATCTCTCATGCACTCGTACCCTCACCCTTATGACTCACTTGATGCTTCTTTGCAGCCTTGACATCTTGCCTTTAAGTTTACTTCCTTTGGCTCTCGTCCCTCGGATGCATTCAAGCCCTCGGCTCGTCCCCAATGCCATCTTTCACGTATGCCTCGAAATCGCTTCCCTCGGCCCTTGTGCTCGCTGCCTTGTCCACGGTCCCTCGGATACTCCATCCTTCACCGGACCCGAAGCTATCAACCTGAGTCACATGTGTATCCTGCAGTCCTACACAACTCAAATACACATATCAAATATAAGGGTAAACCTAACTTAAACCCTTTGCCCAAACACTAAAACACATGGCCCCGCGGACCATTGGGATTGCTCCAACAGAGTACTCCCGAGTGAATGCCGAGCGGAATCCGAATGTTCCCTAGTGGACGTTGAATGGGAAAGAAGAGTCCAGATCACTGACACTATAAAAAAAGTAGCTAATATCGATGGAATTAGTGACGATAATTAAAATTCTGTCGCTAGGTAGCGATGGAAATGTTAATGGTTGTCGAAATTAGCAATAGACTAAAACGGTTCGTAGCTACTTTTGTGCATTTAGTCGTTGGGGGTGCTAACCCCCAATTTTTGGCGTCGATTTAGCGACGGATGGACATCTGTCACTATTAGTGACGTATTATTTTAGAATCCGTCGTTGATAGCGACAGAATATACATTACTCAGTCATTGATAGCGATGGATAATTAAATAATCTGTCGTTTAAATATCCATGCTCGGCTGCGACCGACAGAGCAGGGTCGCTGCCGACACTAATCTAGTGCAACCGACACTGCTTGGTCGTTGCCGGCACTGCTCGGCCTCATCCGACACTCATCGAGGATTGTTGACACTACTTATGTCACGTCCCGGGGAAGTCCCTATCCGAAGAAATTTCGGCAGCACCTCCCCTGTACGGGTGACAATCTGAAACATTCTACAGACACAATATACATCAGCCACATGCGGCTGGAATATACATGCATCACACAGTTATATATACAGCCTACTCGGCTGATACCACAAAAATACAACCACGCAGTTATATATAAATCTAATAGCCCACTCGACTGTACCAAAATCAAACACAGCGGAAATCCAATAGACAACACATACAACTATAAACAAAGACTGCTAGCCGGCTAGGCTTACACCACACACCAAAACAACACTCCAAGAACAAAGCCGGAATACAAAGCTAAATACACAAATTCATATATATCAAAATACAAATAAACAAAAACGGAGACAGATCTTCTGATGTGATGTGGGGACCGGCAGGTAGGATACTCCAAGCGACTCCATAAACAACCTGGTACCTGAAAAAGATAGTGTCAACGGGGGTGAGTTCAACAACTCAGCGGGTAACAACTGATATGCATAATAAAGAAAATAACAACCAGCACTAATCATGGGTACAGTCTCTTGATACAAGAAGGGAAAATGCAATTGAAATAAACAAGAGAAAACTGTACTAACCAGGACCAGGATATAAGTACAACAGGGTCGTCAGACCAAGAGTGTCATAAATCATGTATGCATGTCAATCATATGCATCTATATAAATGCAGCAAGTAAATGCAGCAAACACAAGCAATACATGTATCATGCATATGATGCAAATGTCATGGTCACCCCTAACGCCAGTCAGTCATCTCACACACAATGGTGAGCCCAAGTGGGTAAGGCTGTGACAACCATGCACTCTGCCATCACTACTCCTGATGAGTGACCGAGTGGACGAGATGCTGTCGGAGTACACCTATCCTCCTACCCCAAATAATAAATGGGGGAGCTCAATGCTCTCATCTCTCGGTACACGATGACGGGGAGGAATCTCTGCCGGCTACCACGCTGTGTCACACTACCCATGAGCGGACCAACGGAGCCAAACGAGTCCAACCGCCTGCCGGCTACCACGCTGCTACATTAAACCAGCGGAGCCAAACAAAGCAGAACCGTCTGCCGGCTACCATGCTGAGTCACCAGACCAACGGAGCCAAACAACAGAACTGCCACACACCTGTCTGATATACCACTAACCCATGAGTGGTGGTGTGTACAAATACATATAACTAGCGATGTGCTCGACAATAATGGAACAGACTATCGCGCAGCATGCAATCATGCGAGATGATGCATGATACTAAACATGGCAATATCCTGAACAGCATAGCAATATCCATATATAAATATAAAATGTGTACCATAGGACAATGAATCAAATCAAAGATACACAGATCAGATAAGGTATCAAAAACCCTAGGTCCTGAACATAATATATAGCATGATTGTGTCACTACCCCTATAAGTATGTATAATCAGATAAGTACTAACATAATGTGCATAACAAATAAACAAACAAACATGTAATTGATCAGGTAGTGATCAACCGAAACAAATAAGAAACACAATCATTGCTATTTGTTAAAAAATATTACTATGCATATCAAATGACATAAAGTCAAAGTACCCACCTCCAAAAGAAAAGTCCAATATGGTCCAAATCTGACGTCGAGATACTCGTCTCACATTAGAGTCCTATAATACATGATATACAGATTTAACTGATTACATATAAACAAATTAGCTAAATCAAATCCTCGAGAAACTAACCTAAATCCAAACCCAGTTATAAACCCTAATTGGATCATCTAACTCCTCAATCAAACCCCCATATCTGATAATCATTCCTATGATCTGAATCATAATCATTAAATCATATAACCATCATGAATCACCTACCAACGCAATACAATAAGATATGTTTTCATTCTATCAAAAGAAATCATATACTAACTCCTTACACATCCCCCTTCTCCTCATCAAATTAGAACAATTTAACTACGAAAATATCATCACTCTGCATCAACCCAAAAACTGAATAAAACTCATCTCAATCTCTACACGTGGTCCTTAATGAATTTCTGCTGGAAAGGGTAGCCGATACCAGATGGAGCTGCTGTCACCCAACTCAAATTTCCCAACCTAGCGCTGTACCTAGACCCATGCTTAGATAAATCAAGCTTTAGTCAATTCTATAAACCAATTCAAGTTTAATTCGACAACCTTACCATAGATCTGTGTCAGCAGTACAAGGATCAACGGTGGACCTAGATCGGTTGCATATGGCGGGTGAAGCAGTAGGTAATGTTGATCAAAGCTAGGGCACGGATGAAGAAATCTAGGGCTTGTAGGTGGCTCGGTAGAACCTGGTGTTCAACAATCGGCACGGTGAGGACCTCCCCCCTTTCCAGCGACGGCTGGACTCAGCAGAGTCGGGGTGGCACCGTGCGATGAAGAGGAGAAAACGACCGTGCAGATGGCTAGGGCTCAGAGAAATAAAGCGGTGGCCGGCGCTAGGGCTGAAGGAAAGGCTGGCGATGCTCTGCTAGAAGAGAGGAAGAGATGGGGACACAGGGGCTTGGCCGACGTCGCGAGAGGTGAGGAAGGAAGGAGGGTTCGGTCGGCGGTGGCTCTCACAATGTCGGCTCGATGCCTAGTCGCCCCCTCTCTATTCCCTAGCGTCGTCAGGTGGAGGAGCCGAAGTGGTGATTGGCGTCGAGAGGAAAGGAAGGCGAGGAGGGGGATCGGAAGAGAGGGGATCACAAAAGAAAAAGGAGAAGAGGAGACGGCGGTTTCGGCGCAGAGGAGGTTAGGGCACGCGACACTGTTTGGTTGAAAGGAAAAGAAAAGAAAAAGGAAAAATCCAACTTTTTCTCATTAAAATGGGATAGCCTAAACAGGCTTTCCCGGGACCCCATTTTTATCCCTGTAATATCATCCATACGAGCTCAGAAAAATTCTGGAAAAATTTCCAGAAATTTCAGAAAATTCCCTTTATTATTATCGGCCCTTTTTCGGTATTTTACAGCTTAACCTCATTTGGTACTAATCGAGCGAGGTCGACATTGCTCGGGCGCCATCGACACTGCTCTGCTGCGACCGACACTACTCGACCGCGGACGACACTACTCATCCTTGACGACACTGATCGGTCGTGACCGACACTGATCGATCGCTGTCGACACTGATCGAACGTGCCTGGCACTGCTTTGCTGCGACTGACACTGATCGGTCTCGGCTGGCACTGATCGGGTGTGTATGGCGCTGCTCGGTCATGGCCAAGCAATGTCGGGTGCACCCGACATTGCTTGGCCATAACCAACATTGATTGGGTGTGGCCGACATTTATCGGCCCCTGCCGATACTGCCTCTTATGATTCATTTGTTAGTTGATTTATCAGATTTATACTATTAATAATATTTGTCCATATTGATATTACTTACATAGTTCGAAAATATAATTATGCTTAGTTTGACATGATTAACCATATTAGAAATTTTATTCATATTAGAATACAATGTATATGAATAAGACTTGGATGTATAATAGGTTAGACAATGCATTCATTAGTTAAGAATTTTTGATGGGGTTGAAGAGTTTGTGAACTTCGCTAAGT
The DNA here is from genome assembly GCF_018446385.1 of Zingiber officinale. Classification (NCBI taxonomy): domain Eukaryota; kingdom Viridiplantae; phylum Streptophyta; class Magnoliopsida; order Zingiberales; family Zingiberaceae; genus Zingiber; species Zingiber officinale. The sequence continues at coordinate 82,875,625 of NC_055998.1, forward strand.
CTCATCCAGAATGTTTGAATGATATCGAGTTAAAGTGTCCACATAATTGGTGGCAGATGTAGAAATATAGCTTTCCGTGATGAGGATACAGTGAAAATCCATATATATAGGTATGAGTTTGTTCCAAATTATTACAATTGGTATTGTCATGAAGAGTCATTTGTATTTGAATAAATTGGACTTTCCGTTGCTTCATCATCCTTCCCGATTGCTCTAGAGGAATCATCAAAGCATGTGAATGTAATGCAATCAATGGTTTATGATGCAATGAATGCATATGATCAATCGAATAGAGGAAACCCCTATGCCCGAAGTTCATAAAATATATGACATGTTGAAGGTTAGTGAGAGAGAATTATGGGAAGACATTCCTTCTGGCCATTCTCAACTATCAGCTATTATAGCATTACTGAACATGAAGGTAGAACATCATTTCTCTTAATGATGTTACGATGAAATATGTCAATTGATGTCAGAGTTGTTTCCCGCTGATAACTGCATGACTGATAGCTTCTATAATACAAAGAAATTTATTAGAGATTTGAGTTTACCAGTAGAGAAGATTCATTATAGTATCAATAATTGCATGATATTTTGGAATGAAGATAGAAAACGGATGGAATGCAGAATGTGTAATCATTCTCGTTATAAGCAGAGTAGCCATATGTTTGAGAAGTAGAAAAATATTCCTTTAAAAGTCATGTATTATTTTCCGTTAACTGCTGGGCTCCAACGCTTGTATGCATATGTCGCAACAACAAGCCACATGAGGTGGCATCAAAACCATGTACACAAAGGAGATATAATGTGTCATCCTTGTGACTTACTTGCATGGAAACATCTTGATATAATATTTTCCTCTTTTGTAATGGAATTGTGTAATGTGAGACTTGGACTTTCCACAGATGGATTTCAGCTATTTGAAAGTTATGAACAACAATAATTGTCACACCCCGAGGGTATACTTGTTTGCTAAATCAGATGGTACCCCCTAGTGACAATACACGAAATAATCGATATCAAACAATTTTAAATTAAGATAACAGACTAATGCAATATAAAATTGACCAGATACAATTCCAATGTGTATATGTACGCATGTATATGATTTCATACAACAAGATAAAAGTCATATTATTCTAATAACACTCAAAAACTGATACAGAAAGCAAACTACAAATGCTAGAAGCAGAAAATAACCCAAACAACTAAAAAAAGAATCCAAACTCAAGTAGGACCAATAGTAAGTACCTCTGAGTGACACAACACATCCTCTATCTGCTAACCTGAAAGACAAAGGAAAAGTAAAGGGATAGTAACTACAACAACTAAGTGGATATAAAAATATAGTGCATGATACTAAACATAAGGAGATTAAAGGATGCAGTCTCAGACAATAATACTTATTACAAAAGTAAGGGTAACAGTATAATCGTCTGCTAACAAAACATAACAAAAATCTAACCCTATACTAACCTGATCAACTAGGTATAACTAATAAATCAAGAATACATATCGTAAAACTAAACCTACATGAACAAATACATGATCATCATATAACAAGAATATAATAAGTATTGACTGCAGGAGAAACTCTCTACCACGGGTGGTCCCATGGGTAGTCAGGATAAGTAAACAATCACTGTCTACGGGTAAACTCGCTACCACGTATAATCTTGTGGGCAGACTAGGTATATATGTAGCTATCTAGCAATGAACTGCACGCGAACTCGCTACCACGAATGTCTCGTTGGCAATCATATGTATCATGATCTTTGACGACTCTCTCAACCATGAATAGGAGACAATGGTCGATGGAATATACAAATAGTCATTAATGACTCTCTTAACCATGAATAGAAGACAATGATTGACATGATATACCAATAGTCACTAACGACTCTCTCAATGACGAATGAAAGACAAGGGTCGTTAGAATATAACAACGGTTGTTAACGACTCTCTCAACCATGAATGGGAGACATTGGTCAACAGTGTATAACAATGTAATGATATGCAGGAGGCTCGAACCTCACTTGAGTTTAGGCATGAGTCTAAATAACAAACAAAAGTCTAGTAGGATACTTGATATTCTACACTACAATATGATCTTACTAAAGTATAAGCATAAGCCTAAATAATAACCAAGGGTCTAGTAGGATACTCAATACCTACACTACTGTATAATCTTACTAAAGTATAGGCCTGAGCTTAAATAACAACCAAGGGTCTAATAGGATCCTCTATATCCTACACTACGGTATGTTAGTACTAATACACAAGCATGAATAAATATCAAGATGGCAACCTAATTCAATATATTATATCTATGCTATGGTATAATATTGCTAGCATAGAAGTACAAGCATAAATAACTATAAATAGAGTGGATAACAATGTGACTGCATGAATGTCAAAATAGACTAAAACAAGTACAAGCAAGTAAAGATTAACTCTAGAATTAACTAGAGTAGAGTCAGGTAAACAAGTAAATTCTACCTAATCAATATATAAATAGATATAATTATGCACTAAGTTCAAAGATCTAAAGAAAACAAACAGGAACTATCGATGTCAAATATAGTGTCCAAACCGTCTTCTAATTAGAGGGTTTGCTTCGAATTGAAATCCTACAAACATAGAATATGAAACAAAACTAAATATTAACATAATTTTAATAATCATTAATAATCTATGTAGGTTAATCATCTTCTTCATTGATTGGATAAGGACTTATGATTCAGTTAATCAATCTTAGCTTAATTAATTCATCTTCAATGTAATCGAATAACTTCAACACTTAATTACTAAGCTTATTAATTACTCAATTAATCATTATTGAATTTAATAATTAATAAAGTAAAAAATCTATAAATTCTTTAATCAAAGTAATAAATTAACTATTTAATTAACTAATTATTTAATCACAATAATCAAACTTTAATTAACCTAATTAATCTATTCAATCAACCAATTAATCACTCTACAACTTATTATTAATTAATAAATCAATTAACTGATTCATCAATTAATTATCCAAATTAATTAATCTGTTAACAGGTTAGTTTGTTAATTAATCAAACTATCTTTAATTAAACATTAATCTTAATTAATGGAAACCCACTTTATTAATCAACAAGCTAACCATTAATTAATCCGCTCATTAACCTAACTGTCATGTGGATTAATTATTCAATCCTCATTTAGTTATTTGATTAAATTTTATTGTTAGCACGCATGCATCTATTAACTTTAATTTAATTAACTTGTTAACCTAACACCCAATTAATCAATCCTAATTAACACAATCGATTAACATTGTAAATGAAATCGATTACCCCAACTCGGCTGTCAGCTCCCTCTTTGGCAACTCACGGCAGAGTTTGGAGGTTGGCCGGGAGGGGCAAGGCAATGATCATCGACAACAACGACATGCGATGGTGGAAAAATAAGAGAGCCCAATAGGTGACAGGGACGCGGCAGCAAGCACAATGACACTCCATGCATGCGGTGACTGATCGTTGAGAGGAGAGGTCAATAATAACAACTTGCTCTCCGATTAAACTTGATTTTATCATAAAATGAGTATTAAAAGAATTAAGTAACCGAATTCATTCTACACTAATATAGCATAAAAATGATTCAGGCCGTCTCCCAATGAATTTAGCAATGATGGTATCTCAGGATTGATTTGTTATTGCTTTTTGATTTTTGATATGAAAATGGGGGTTTTGGGTTTTGTTGTGTTCTTAAACTAGGGAATGAAATAGCAAGACAAGTATGAAACTAAATCTAATGTCATAAAAGAAATCCTATCTACCAATTAATTATGAATCCACAATATACTATCACCCTGTGCTATGAATTACACCATTAATCTATCAACTCAGATATGTTAGGGTCGAAATATGCTAGAGGAGGAGGAGGGGGGAGGGTGAATAGTTCATCGCGTGTCTCGTTGCTTGCTTCTTGGTGATGTGCAGCGGAATAAACAACAAGAAACACACTCACAACACTAACGCTAAGGATTTACATGGTATCCATCTCAAGAAGAGGTGACTAATCTAAGGATCCACACACCACACACACTCCACTAGTAAAACACTCCTTCTCGGTCGTGACCGGAGGCGGAGAAGCCTCGTACAAACCCACACAACAAAATACAACACACACAAGAAGAAAAATACAAGAATACAAATGAGAACTCTTTCTTCTTGCTTACTTGTTGTTTGTTGTTGCCTCTTGAACCTTGAAAGTGCACCAGCACTTGTCTCCAAGAGCCTCCAAGAACCGGCTGTGAGCAGTGGAGAATTTCGCTGAGATCGCCACTAAAATGGCTGTTGTCACTAGCGAGGAATTACACGAAGAAGACGCTCACCAACGGTTATAACCTGCGTAATGGTCGGATCCCAATCGATTGAATAGCTCTCAATGGATTAGGGAGGCTTTGAATCGATCGGCTGATTGATTCAAAGCGCCTCTGTGCTCTCTGAAAAATGCTTGAATCGATTGCCCGATCGATTCAGCCTCTATCGCACGATTTCCAGCTTCCCAATTGATCAACTGATCGATTGAAGGTTTCAATCGATCAATTGATCGATTTAGAAGCTCACTGTTCACTCAGAAACTCTCCCAATCGATTGACCAATCGATGGGAAAGTTTTGATCGATTACCCAATCGATTAAGATAGTTTCTACGTAAAATCATGTCAACCAATCGATTGGTTAATTAATTGAACCCCCTAATCAATTGGAAAGTAGAAAACTATGTAGAGCTTGAAACGAGCTTCATTTTGCATCTGAGATCACCCCATTCCGATATCTGAGTCAAAAGTTATGACTTTTGGAAGTTTACTATACACCCGAACTTCCTAGTTCCATGCCAACTCCCTATTAGACTTACGACCGCTAAGTGTTCGGTCAACTTTTGACCAATCAGGACTTTCTCTTTGCCAACTTCTCGTTGGACTTCTGATCACTAAGTCCGGTCCTCATTGAGCCACTTAGATTTATCATCTCGTGCCAAGTGTCCGGTCCTCCATGACCCACTTGGAATTCCTTCCATCAGATGTATGGTCACCCTTGACCCATCTAGATTTCCTTGTGTCAAGTATCCGATCAATCCTTTGACTTACTTGGGCTTCTCAATACCAGGTGTCCAGTCAACTTTGACCCACCAGGATTTCCACGTGCCTGGCTTCACTCACCAGGTCTTTTCATCTGCCTAACTTCACTCACTAGGACTTCCCATCTGCCTGGCTTCACTCACCAGGACTTTCACCTAGCTTCATTCACTAGGGTTTTCACCTGGCTTCACTCACCAGGATTTTTCCACTACTCATCTTCACTCATTGGGGCATTCACCTGCTTGGTTTCACTCACCAGGACTTTCACCTAGCTTCACCCACTAGGATTTTCCAACTGCCTAACTTCTCTCACAAGGACTTTCACTTGACTTCACTTACCAGGATTTTCAACTGCCTAACCTCTAGTTAGGACTTTCCCAGTCAAGTATCTAGTTAGCCCTTTGACATACTTGACACTTCTTCACATCTAACTGGTCAACCTTGAACAATCTCTCCAAACGGACGATTGCATCTTCAATCTCCATGTATTGTCAAACATCGAAACCCAAACATCAAGACTCAAGCCTAGGGATATTGTACCAACAATCTCCTTATTTTTTATGTTTGACAATACTTTTAAGTTAGGTCAATCTCATAACCTCAATTTCCTTTCATGCCAAGGCATGAATGAGGATTTTCTTCATTCTCCTCCTTTCCTAGAGGGCAAACTCCCTCTATAGGTAATGAAGGTCTAACTTAAACCCTACATTCTCCCCCTATTGTCATACATAAAAAAAACTCTCCTCCTGAAGAGTTACTCACTGTTGTTCACAACTTAACTCATTGTTCACAACTTAACTCATTGTTCACAGCACCACAATGAAAGTCTCATACCCTTCATTATCTCCATTTGCTTACCCTTGAGCATGAAATCTCTTCACAAACATAATGAAGGTCTCATACCCTTCATTGTATCCAATGCTCATCCTTGAGCATTTTTCAAGCGAAGGATATACCACCTTCCATGGTTTCAGAAAATAATTTCCATGTCCTTAGCGAGTGACTCCCCCTAAAGACATGCTCCAAACTTATGCCATTGTACCAACAATGACTTGGAATCCCTAAATCTTTAGAAAACCCAAATTTATAAGTTTTGAGGTTCAAAATCTTCAATATTGAAACCAAACCTCAACCTAAACTCCTACTTAGTCTCCCTTAACCAATTCATCCTTATTTTCATCATGAAAACTCTCCTTAAATATATATAAATGTGTGTCAAGAGGTTAGGAATGGTTACCTAAACTAAAAATGGTTTAAAATGCTGAAATCAGATATTTACAGTCGAAAACAGCTTTCTCAATCGATTGAAGTTGGGACTCAATCGATTGAAACTATTCCAATTGATCGCCTGATCGATTCCGTGAGCTTCTGTTTGTGGAGAAAGTGCTTGGATCGATCCATTGATCGATCCAGACTTGAGTGAATCGATCAAGTGATCGATTTAGTGAGCTTCTGCTCACGGGAAACCCCTCTCAATCGATCGCTCGATCGATTGAGACACTCCAATCGATCGGGTGATCAATTGAAGGTCTGATTTCCTGAAAATGAATTTAAGTCGAAATTCATAAACTCTCTAAAAATTCTACAAAATTCAAAAAAATCATAAAAACTCATGTAGACATTACTTAGGGTATATACTATCATGGGAAAAAAGTGTTCTATAAAAATACTTCCTATTTTTAAAGATTGACACAGACTTGAAAACTTGTAAAAACTTTAGTGCTTTTTTCTAGTTTATATCAAACTTTTCAATGATGATTACTATCAAAAGATAGTCTTCACCAAGGTTTTCCAAAGTATATTTAAAATATTTTTCAAAACCAATTTCCAACCATGTTCCTTGGGCTTAATGCACATGACTTATACATTAGTTTTTCCAATGATTGGAGTACACATAACTATGTGTTTTGATGAATTTTAAAAACTTACTAAGATGCACTAAATCAACATCTTGAGTTTTGTTCATCATCCTAACACTTCACTTGTATCTAATGTGTACTAAAACACATACAAGTCACCTTATGGTTCTTTGTGGGATGTAAAGTTTGGTTTTGCTCTAAACTAGGGATCATGCATATCTATCTAGGAAATTTAGAAATTTTGAACATCCACCTAGGATGTCACTTGTTAGTTAATGTCATTTGTCCTTGATTTCAAGGAAATTAAAATAATGCATGATGATTTATGGCATACATCAAAATGAATAATTTTTCAAAAGAAAATTTTCTATAACTACATGATGTATGTAGACATGACATGACATTTTTATGTTTTTCATAATAAGCATGAATGCAAAATATGATATCATGGAATATGATGGACAAACAATCATGACAAATTAGCATAAATAAAATATATCTAGATTACTTATCTAAGTATCCTTAACCTTAGCTAACTTAAATTTAAATCCTAGATTGCCCCTTTTCTCAAGAAAATGTCAAACTCCCAATTTTGACATTTCTTTTGCTTTTCTTTGTTGGGTTTTTCGGGCCGCGAAAACCGCTTTTCTCGTCGCGGAAACCCCGAATCACCCAAAGTCGTAGATCCGTGCAAGGAAAAACCGAATGAAATACAAGTACGAGTTTCAAAACTTTAGATCTACTCCTAGATCTATGTGTTGAGAGCTTTTACCTTTGAAGCGTGCCCTCGCAAAATTCCCGCTCGTCCAAGGTACGTGTTGGATCTCCAAAGTATCAAGGTAGATACTTCTCTAGTGATATTCACACGAACAAGGAGTGCTCTCTAGCACTCAAGGATGGAGAAGAGAGCCCCAAGTGTGCTAGCACTTTCTAGAGCTCTCGGATAGAATTTGGAAAGGGAGAAAAGAGAGAAAAACAAGAAGACTCTCACATACTCAACTAGTAGTATTCTCTTCTTGTGTCCTTCACACTCTCTTATCTTTTCTTGGATGAAACTCAACACCTTCTCCTCACCATAGAAGTCACGGCAACAGCAAGAGGGAGAAGCAAGCATCCAAGGAAGAAGAAGCTAGAATGAATGCAAATCAATTGCATTCACCATCCATCAAGTGTGTGGCCGGCCACACAAATGTAACCCCCTCATTTAATGTGGCCGGCCACATTAAAAGGAATGGGTGTGTAACCTCCATGAGGTGGCACACCATTATGAGGTGGTGATGATGTGGCAAGGATGTGTCATGCCATGTAGGATGAGTCAACCTACATGATGTGGCAATGCATCAAGTCAAACTTGATGTTTCAACTTCCATTTGGTCAAGTCAAAATTGACCAATTTCTTTCTTGTTGAGTTAAATCCAACCTTTGATTCAAGTCAATTTCAATTTAATGAATCTCAATTCATTAATATAAATTGACTCAATGAATCAAATTTAAATTAGACTCATTCAACAATTAAATCTAATTGAGTCTAACTCAATAAGTCTAATTTGAATCCAATCTTTGGTGCATCATATGAACCTAATCCAATTGGTTCATCATATGAACCTAATCTCCATCCACTTATTCTTTGTGTGTGACCCAATAGGTTCTTGTAACGTTGGCAATGTTTCTAAACCCCTTTAGAAACATAAGCAATGAGCGACATCTAGCAATACATCATTGCTACCCAAGTTACAAGAATGTTGAGATCCAACATCACCTTGTGACTACTAATTGTGACTGCTCACAATATGTGACATTGTCCTTCTATCCTAGACATCTAGATTGATCAATATGAGACATAGACCGTGTCATCCTCTAATCAATCTAAATCTTGAACTCCAAGTAGACTCACTTGATCAAATGAGCTCAACATCTAATGTTGACTTATTTGGGCATGGTCATGCACTTAGTGGTCTCACTCTATCAAGAATACCGATATCGCTCCCGTCATATGGGAGGGATAGATCCCATCTACATCACTCACATCCCTCTACATAATTCGTTATATACCCAGTAATCGCCTTTATAGTCCACCCAGTTACGGGTGACGTTTGACGAAACCAAAGTACATAACTCCTTATGTAGGGATCCATGGTGACTTCAGGTCTAAGGACTAATAGGCATATTAATAGCCACATGAGAAAGTATATGACACTCATATAACGATCCATGATACTTTCTCATGGCGGGTCATTCAGTATACATTCTCCAATGCATACCTATGTGTCAACTTGATATCTCCATATCCATGACTTGTGAGATCAAGTCATCGAGTTGACCTACATTCTAGTCTTATTGTATTAACATTGTCCCTGAATGTTAATACTCGACTAGGAATGATTTAGAGTAGTGTTCCCTATATCATCTCACTATCGGTTCAACTAACCGATTGATATAGGTGAGAACCATCTACTCAAGGATATTATTATACTTAGTTTATTTGGCACCAATACAAGTAAGTATAATAATCAAAATCCAAATGCCTTTATTTATATAGAATATGATACAATAAGTCCAAAATACAATCATCAAATAATTGGCTCTAGGGCTCTAGCTAACAATCTCCCACTAGCACTAGTGCCAATCAGTGTAGGCTCTTAGCCCAAATGACCTAGTGTGACCATCATGCTTCTTCTGTGCCAAAGCCTTCGTCAAGGGATCTGCGATGTTAGCCTCTGTAGGTACTCTGCAAATCTTCACATCTTCTCTCTCGATGATCTCTCGAATGAGATGGAAGCGCCGTAGTATGTGTTTGGTCCGCTAGTGTGAGCGAGGTTCCTTCGCCTGTGCTATAGCTCCATTGTTGTCACAATAGATCTCAATGGGGTCAGCAATGCTAGGAACCACCCCAAGTTCAGTGATGAACTCATGATCCAATCGCCTCCTTTGCGCCTCGATGCAGAATGTACTCACATTGTAGAATCACCATCGATCCCGCTCAACTCTTCCAGCTGACAACACCACCATTAATGCAAAATACGAACCCCGACTACGATTTATAGTCATCCTGGTCGGTCTGGAAGCTAGCATCACTGTAACCCTTTACAGCTAGCTCATCATTGCCTCCATATATCAAGAAATATTCTTTAGTCCTTCTTAAGTACTTAAGAATATTCTTGACCGCTATCCAGTGACTTTCACCTGGATCTGACTGGTATCTGCTCGTCATGCTCAAAGCATACGAGACATCAGGTCGAGTACATAGCATGGCGTACATGATCGATCCTATGGCTGAGGCATAAGGGATCTGATCCATGCGGTCTCTCTCCTCTTTAGAAGAGGGACCTTGAGTCTTCGAAAGACTCACGCCATGTGACATCGGCAGAAATCCCTTCTTGGAGTTCTGCATGGCAAACTGAAGGAGTACCTTGTCAATGTATGTACTCTGACTTAGGCCAAGCAATCTCTTAGATCTATCTCTATAGATCTGTATCCCTAGAATATGAGATGCCTCACCTAAGTCCTTCATTGAGAAGCAACTCCCTAGCCAGATCTTGACAGACTGAAGCATAGGGATGTCCTTCCCAATGAGTAGTATGTCATCCACATACAATATGAGGAAGACAACAATATCCCCTACAACCTTCTTGTAGACACAAGGTTCATCTTCGTTCTTGATGAAACCAAATTGTTTGATTGCATCATCGAATTGAAGATTCCAGCTCCGAGAAGCTTGCTTTAGTCCATAAATGGACCTATGCAGCTTGCTTACTCTACTAGTATGCTGTGGATCTACAAAACCCTCAGGTTGTGTCATGTACACATCCTCGAGCAGGTTTCCATTCAGAAACGCGGTTTTGACATCCATCTGCCATATCTCATAGTCATGGTAGGCTGCAATAGCAAGCATGATCCGAATGGACTTAAATATCGCTACTGGAGAAAAGGTTTCATCATAGTCAATACCATGAATCTGCTTGAAACCTTTAGCTACCAAGCGACCCTTATAGATAAGTCCATCCATGTCAGTCTTTCTCTTAAAGACCCATTTGCACCCAATGGGTTTTAGCCCTTCAGGTGGATCAACCAAAGTCCATACTTGGTTGGTGTACATGGATTCCATCTTGGATCTCATGGCCCCTAGCCATTTCTCGGAATCTAGTCTCATCACAGCTTCCTGATAGGTGGTAGGCTCATCCTCTATGAGCACAACGTCATCATGCTCAGACAAGAGAAACGAGTATCTCTCAGGCTGACGACACACCCTATCAGACCAGCGAAGAGGTATGTCTACTTGAACTGATTGTTGTTCCTCAACTCCTTGTGGAACATCATCCACAACACTTTGTGGTTCCAGTTCAACTTCCATCAAGGCTTCAGTGCTAGTATTCGTATCTTGAACTTCTTCAAGATCGAACGTGCTCCCACTAGTCTTTCTAGAAACAAAGTCCCTTTCTAGAAAGACCCCAGTCTTTGCCACAACTACCTTGTGCTGACTGGGAATGTAGAAGTAATATCCCTTAGTTTCTTTGGGATATCCGATGAAATAGCACTTGTCGGATTTGGATCCTAATTTGTCTGAGACTTGACGTCGTACGTAAGCCTCACAGCCCCAAATCCTCATGAAAGACACCTGGGCATCTCTCCCAGTCCATATCCTATATGGTGTCTTTATCACGGCCTTGGATGGAACTCGGTTGAGAATGAAAGCTGCCGTGTCTAGAGCATAGCCCCAAAGGTATGTCGGAAGATCTGTGTGACTCATCATAGATCGTACCATATCTAATAGGGTACGATTCCTCCTTTCGGATACACCATTCCACTGTGGTGTTCCAGGAGGAGTGAGTTGGGATAGAATCCCACACTCAACTAAATAGTCATGAAACTCATGGCTTAAGTATTCACCACCTCGATCTGATTGAAGTATTTTAAAACTCTTGCCAAGCTGGTTCTGTACTTCACTCTTGAATTCTTTGAACTTTTCAAAGGATTCGGACTTATGTGTCATCAAGTACACATAACCATATCTACTGAAGTCATCAGTAAATGTGATGAAGTATCTATAACCGCCTCTAGCAGTGACATTGAAAGGGCCACATACATCACTATGTATGAGTCCTAACAAATCAGTCGCTCTCTCGCTGTGCCCACTAAAGGGAGTCTTGGTCATCTTGCCTCGTAGGCATGACTCGCATATCTCATATGATTCAAAATCAAATGAGTCCAGCAAACCATCCTTATAGAGCTGGGATAAGCGCTTGTCATTTATATGACCTAAGCGACAGTGCCAGAGATAGGTGTGGTTCATATCGTTCGATTTGAACCTCTTGGTACTAACGTTATAGATAGAGCTCTCAAGGTCTAGAATATAGTGTCCGTTCATCAGAGGTGCACTACAATAGAACATATCGTTTAAATAGACAGAACAACATTTATTCTTTAATATAAACGAGAATCCTTTCTTGTCCAAACAAGAAACTGATATAATGTTCTTAGTCAATGCAGGCACATAACAACAATCGTCTAACTCTAGTATAAGCCCAGAAGGCAGAGATAGAAAATAAGTCCCTATAGCAACAGCAGCAACCTGTGCTCCATTGCCTACTCGTAGGTCTATCTCGCCCTTTGTCAATGCTCTGCTATTTCTCAGTGCTTGTACATTAGTACAAATGTGCGAAGCACATCCGGTATCTAATACCCACGACGAAGAAATAGAGAGGTTGACTTCTATAACATTTATACCTGAAGTAGAAATCTTATTTCTCTTCTTGTTAAGATCTTTTCGGTATCCTGTGAAGTTCCTCTTCCAGATGCCTCGCTTGTCCTTGATATAGTTGAGAAGATGTTCAACCATATCATAAGCACACATCAACTCATGTTGCTTCCGAGGCTCGAGTTCATGGTTGCGAGCATTAGACAGACACATCTAATGCGTCATCTTGATGCTTCTTGTAAGTATCCCGGTCAGGCATGAGGAGCCTCCGGAATGGGCTCCTCCAGAATTTACGTTCCTGAGTGAGAACTATTCTCAGGTTCCTGTACCAGTCCAGGAAATTTGCTCCGTTGAGCTTGTCCTTCTTAAGGACAGAACGCAGGGAGAAAGAGTTCGTATTCGACGTCATGGTTATCTACAACAGAAAATTTGCAGAAATAAATATCATATTCTTTTAAAATCATTTAATTAGGCCTTTAATTAAATGATGCTCCCACTGAATTCTATAATTCTTGTGGGACAAGATCTACATCATACTAACCCTTGAGTTAGCTTTGGCTAATACCCCCAAGGCTGAGTATGATCGGTAGGTAACGATTACCAATTACATCTCTATGCAACTCTTGTTTATAAAATCAATATCCGCATTTATATTAAAACTCGAGTTAGTTTTGGCTAATACGCCCGAGAGTTAATATAGGTGTGATTTTGACCTATCTTTTCCAACCGTTGGAAGAATGCCTATAGTTGACTCGATCTAACCGAGCAATTAGGAATACTCAATCTAATTGAGTTTGTATTTACCCATGCGTTGATAGGCGGGACCAAGATTGTCCCTCCGTACCCTACCAAGATAATATGTATTGCTCTGCTTTGGCAGATTCAACAATACATGTGATCGAGGTAGTGATAGGTATCACGACACGGTTAGGCATTTGGTTCGATCGAGATCTAATCTAATCGAAAAGGATGCATCTTGTGCACGACTTAGATCTAATCTAATCGCAAGGGTGCATCATGTGCACGACTTAGATCTAATCTAATCGTAAGGCACTAATTAATTAATTACTTATTAAACATGCATTATATACATAAGCAATTAACTAATTAATCTATTTGTGATTTAGTCATGGCCCCACTATGATCTTCTCAAGCCAATGAGAAGATCGAATGGTCAACCTAGGGTCAACAGCTTCTCCAAGCTCCTCCCTTTGACCACCTTGTGTTGCTCGTGCCCGCCTCGGAACTCCGTCTCGTGTGGACCCTCCACCGCTTCAATTTGTACATTACAATTTGAAACTCGAGTTACATTCGAGTCTAAATCTAATTTACAACCAGAATATATGAGAAAGGCACGACGCGCAGGTCGCGGAAAAATAAAAACATACAACACGCGCAAACACATAACAGCACGCAGGCCGTATTATGAATTACAACATAATCCAATCATATTGGGTTTTTGGGCCATGACTATCACAAAATTAATATATAATTCAAAATTTTATATTTTCATAATTTTCTATAATTTTAAAATTAATTTTTTACAATTTTTACGAGTAAAATTTCCCGGCGGTCCCGTTTAGCGGTTTCGGGCACAATCGCGGAACGGATCCCCTTGCGGGGTCAGGGGCAGCGCCCCTACCCGCGATCTAACCATCGCGAGGGTTCCTTTGCAATCCAACAGCGCCTAAACTCGCTGTCCCAAAACGATTTGGGTCGAGACATAGTCGTTTCGGAAAAATCTTCCCGGCAGGTTCGTTTTTTAGCGATTTCGGGTGCAATCGCGGAGCAAATCCCCTTGCGGGGTTAGGGGCAGTACCCCTACCCACGATCTAACCATCGTGAGTTTCTCCTTTGCGATCTAATGGCACCCAATCCCACTGTCCCAAACGGATTTGGAGCAAAACGAAGTCGTTTAAGGATAAAACTTCCCGGTAGCCGAAGCCTACAAGTGCCGAGATACTTGTGCTTCGCTTCTACGGAAAAATTACCCATAAAAACATAAAAAACTAAATTTTACAGAAAATCACAGAAGGTTTAGTTTTCATAAAACCAAAAAATTAAACTCGTACAAGCCTTGCACGTGGCTCTGATACCACTGTTGGGTTTTTCGGGCCGCAAAAATCGCTTTTCGCGTCGCGGAAACCTCGAATCACCCAAAGTCGTAGATCCGTGCAAGGAAAAACTGAATGAAATACAAGTACGAGTTTCAAAACTTTAGATCTACTCCTAGATCTATGTGTCGAGAGCTTTTACCTTTGAAGTGTGCCCTCGCAAAATTCCCGCTCGTCCAAGGTACGTGTCGGATCTCCAAAGTATCAAGGTAGATACTTCTCTAGTGATATCCACACGAACAAGGAGTGCTCTCTAGCTCTCAAGGATGGAGAAGAGAGCCCCAAGTGTGCTAGCACTTTCTAGAGCTCTCGGATAGAATTTGGAAAGGGAGAAAAGAGAGAAAAACAAGAAGACTCTCACATACTCAACTAGTAGTATCCTCTTCTTGTGTCCTTCACACTCTCTTATCTTTTCTTGGATGAAACTCAACACCTTCTCCTCACCATAGAAGTCACGGCAACAACAAGAGGGAGAAGCAAGCATCCAAGGAAGAAGAAGCTAGAATGAATGCAAATCAATTGCATTCACCATCCATCAAGTGTGTGGCCGACCACACAAATGTAACCCCCTCATTTAATGTGGCCGGCCACATTAAAAGGAATGGGTGTGTAACCTCCATGAGGTGGCACACCATTATGAGGTGGTGATGATGTGGCAAGGATGTGTCATGCCATGTAGGATGAGTCAACCTACATGATGTGGCAATGCATCAAGTCAAACTTGATGTTTCAACTTCCATTTGGTCAAGTCAAAATTGACCAATTTCTTCCTTGTTGAGTTAAATCCAACCTTTGATTCAAGTCAATTTCAATTTAATGAATCTCAATTCATTAATATAAATTGACTCAATGAATCAAATTTAAATTAGACTCATTCAACAATTGAATCTAATTGAGTCTAACTCAATAAGTCTAATTTGAATCCAATCTTTGGTGCATCATATGAACCTAATCCAATTGGTTCATCATATGAACCTAATCTCCATCCACTTATTCTTTGTGTGTGACCCAATAGGTTCTTGTAACGTTGGCAATGTTTCTAAACCCCTTTAGAAACATAAGCAATGAGCGGCATCTAGCAATACATCATTGCTACCCAAGTTACAAGAATGTTGAGATCCAACATCACCTTGTGACTACTAATTGTGACTCCTCATAATATGTGACATTGTCCTTCTATCCTAGACATCTAGATTGATCAATATGAGGCATAGACCGTGTCATCCTCTAATCAATCTAAATCTTGAACTCCAAGTAGACTCACTCGATCAAATGAGCTCAACATCTAATGTTGACTCATTTGGGCATGGCCATGCACTTAGTGGTCTCACTCTATCAAGAATACCGATGTCGCTCCCGTCATATGGGAGGGATAGATCCCATCTACATCACTCACATCCCTCTACATAATTAGTTATATACCCAGTAATCGCCTTTATAGTCCATCCAGTTACGGGTGACGTTTGACGAAACCAAAGTACATAACTCCTTATGTAGGGATCCATGGTGACTTAAGTTCTAAGGACTAATAGTCATATTAATAGCCACATGAGAAAGTATATGACACTCATATAACAATCCATGATACTTTCTCATGACAGGTCATTCAGTATACATTCTCCAATGCATACCCATGTGTCAACTTGATATCTCCATATCCATTGTTAGGATCCTTCGTACGGAGGCTAGAGAGGGGGGTATTAATAGCCGACCCCAAATCGTCGCGTTTCTACACACTAGGGTTAGCGCAGCGGAAAATAACACGTAGAAACGAAGGAAAAGAAGACAAACCTCAAACAAACCGATGTAACGAGGTTCGGAGATTAGGGCTCCTACTCCTCGACGTGTCCGTAAGGTGGACGAGTCCAGTCAATCCGTCGGTGGATGAGTCCCCGGAAAACCGGCTAAAAATAACTCCTTATGGGTGGAGAAACCTCGCCACAATACTTGTAACAACAAGAAGTACAAGAAAGCAGAAGACAATACAAGTGTAAAAACAATCTTGCCTTCTCGTCGACTGGAAGAAGCAACAGCTCCAAGCGCCTACAACAGCAGATGGCCCTACCGGAAGCTCACGCGAAGCTTTGGAGGAGCTCAATCAAAGCTCAAGCACAGCAGCACTTAGGGACAGGAAGAAGGAAAAAAAAGTCGTAGCACCAAAGCCTTGATCTCCTTTTATAACCTGCGAACCTGCACAACGAAGACAGAAGCCAGCGGAGAAGACGGAGCGACCCGTTGTGACTCAATGGTCAAATGTGGACCGATCAGGCTCCACCCTGATCGGTCCAGGACCCTTCTGATCGGTCCGGGGACCGATCAGGCCCTGGGCTGATCGGTCCCTAGACCGATCAGAATTCTTCACAGAAAGTTGCCTAACTTTCTGTTCGTTTCTTGATCGGTCTGTGGACCGATCAGGCCACAGCTGGATCGGTCCACAGACCGATCCCACCTCTCTGTGAGAGAGGTGGCTGCGTCTCTGATCGGTCGTGGAGACCGATCAGGCTTCATGCTGATCGGTCCCCAGACAGATCAGTAAGCTCACAGAACCGATGCGCTTTGCCTTCTGTTTGTTATCTGATCGGTCACCAGACCGATCAGATACACAAACGTATCACTGGATCGGTCTGCAGACCGATCCAGAGCTTGGTTTTTGCCCAAACCAAGTCCCAAGTCCCCCAAACCATCATCCGGTCAACCTTGACCTGTTGGTACATCATGCTTAGCATCCGGTCACTCCCTTGACCTGCTAAGACTCTCCACCAAGTGTCCGGTCAATCCCTTTGACCCACTTGGACTTTTCTCTTCATGTCAAGTATCCGGTCACTCCCTTGACCTGCTTGACCTTCTTAACACCAGATGTCCGATCACCCTTGATCCATCTGGATTTTCCCTTGTCCGGCTTCACTCACCAGGACTTTCAAACTGCCTAGCTTCACTCACCAGGACTTTCCCGAATGCCTGGCTTCACTCACCAGGGCTTCCACTTTCACCTAGCTTCACTCACTAGGATTTTCACCTGGCTTCACTCACCAGGATTTCCCGATTGCCTGGCTTCACTCACCAGGACTTTCCCCCGTGCCAAACTCCCTGTTTGGACTTTCCCCGTGCCAAGTCTCCATACTTGGACTTTCCGCGTGCCAGGCTACCTGCTTGGACTTTTCCCCGTGCCAAGTCTCCATACTTGGACTTTTCGCGTGCCAAGCTCCCTGCTTGGACTTTTCCCGAATCAGGTCAACCAGGTCAACCTTGACCTAAGGTTGCACCTACAATCTCCCAAACACCTATTCTTGTCAAACATCAAGAATACAACTCTCTTCTCGTCAAACATCATCAAACATCAAAACACAACTCGAGTCAGGTCAACTCGAGTC
Organism: Zingiber officinale; assembly: GCF_018446385.1. Classification (NCBI taxonomy): domain Eukaryota; kingdom Viridiplantae; phylum Streptophyta; class Magnoliopsida; order Zingiberales; family Zingiberaceae; genus Zingiber; species Zingiber officinale. The sequence goes on from NC_055998.1 coordinate 82,893,790, forward strand.
AGGTCAACCAGGTCAACCTTGACCTAAGGTTGCACCAACAATCTTCCCCTTTTTGATGTTTGACAAAATCCAAAATCAAGTTAGGTTAACCCGATAACCTAACTTAGGTTTTCCAATGTTCTTCCTTGAACATTCTTCCAAAACCTACACTCTCCCCCTTGGGACATCTCTCCCCCTTTTTGACACACATCAAAAAGAGAGAATCAAGGTCAAGAGTTTCTTCCTAATGAAAGTCCCATACCTTTCATTGAAACCCTTAATTTCCCCCTTGATACTAAACTCAACACTCAACTTAGTGACAATCTCATATCACTAATCCTCAAAAGTCTTAAGAAGTAAAAACTCCCCCTAAAAGTCAGCTCCCCCTTGACAATTAGTTAAGACTCCCCCTAAAGGTCAACTCCCCCTTGACCATTGCACCAACAATGTCTTGGAGAGTTTCAAACCTTTAGAAACCCGAAACTCAACTCCCACAGCTGAACTTTCAGACCACAGTCGAAATTCAGCAAATTCAGCGCGCCTGATCGGTCACCGGACCGATCAGGACCCCTCTGGATCAGTCCCCAGACCGATCCAGCCTTCCCTGGATCGGTCCAGTGACCGATCCAGCCTTGGACAGACTCGAGTTCTGATTTCCTTCTCCCGAAATTCAGAAACTCACAACAAATTCCAGAAAATTCCAAAAATTGTGAAATTTTGAGGATACATTCCTCGTACCATATACTATCAAGGAAAAATAGTTTTCTATGAAAATAACTTCCATTTTTCAATCTTGATACAAAGTTCAAAAGACTTTGAAATAGTTCAAAGTTAAGTAAACTTTGTATCACAATGTTCAATGATGAATGCTATCACTAGAATGGCTTCATCAAGGTTTTTCAAACCAATTTTGAAATGATTTTCAACCCTTTAATTTAGGACCACAATCTTAGGGCTAAATGTACATGACTTGTACATAAGCTTTCCCTATGATCCTCCTTCTTGAATTAGTCTCATCTAGGTACAAGAACTATGCACCTTGATCCTAACTCATGATCCTAATATCTCACACACATCTAAGGTGTATCAAACACATCCAAGTCAATTTTGATGTGAGATATGAGTTTAGGTTATCTTAGGCTAGATTCTCATGCATTTTCTAAACATCAATTTGATCTCAATATCAAATTGTGTTTCTATCCTTAAATCAATTTAAATTGATCATTAATGCAAGAGATGATGACATGACATGAAATAATATCATAAATAGAAGCATGTGCCAATGTCATGATGTCATGGCATAAAGTTTGAAACTTAAATAAACATGACATAAAACTAACCTAAGCATTATCATGACATTTCAAAAGACAAACTTAAATATGATGTCATGACATGTGAGGGCAAACAATCACGGCAAGATTTAGCATGAATAAGACATACCTAGATTACCTATCTAAGTATCCTTAGCCTTAGCTAATACTTAAGTTTTAACCCTTGATTGCCCTAATATGCCAAAATCCTAATTTTGACACTTCTTGAACACTAGATTCATTCATGCCACTTAAAGATCAAATTTATCCTCAAATCTTGGCATGTTTCATTTTTCCTCAAGAGTTCTCTAGATTTACCCAAATTGTGCCAATTGAAATTAACATCATCATTTTCCATGATGACACATTTTACTCTTCCAAGGAGTAAATATTCCATTTCATTTTCAAAGGTTCCCAAAAATCTTGAAAATGCTCCTTGAGTGTCAATTTCCTCAAAGTTGGGTTAACTACCCTTCTAATCGGAGTTGACACTCTCTAACCCATCTATGGGGTAGAGAAGATGCTCCTAGGTACCCAATACCTATTTGAGCTCATTGGGTTCACTAAATATTCACTAGGATAACTTCCCTAGCAACCCTCCTAATGACCCTCTTAGGCTTTAAAGCCTTGGTCATTTGTGACTCATCAAGATCAACTCTAGGGGTGATTCCCCTTGTGACCTTGGTGATGGTCTTCCTAGCCCTAGATTTTGTTCCATAATCGAATGGAACATTGTGATAAGTGGGCTTGACCACTTGGGACTTAGGTTTGTGACCCAAACCTTTCTTGTCCTTGGACATTGGTTTTTGACCCCTAGACCCTAGAGTCAAATCCTTAAGAGCCTTTTCTAGAGAATCAAGTCTTGACCTCAAGACTTGGTTTTCTTTCTCTAATACCTCAAGTTTTGATTTGTCATTTTTCTTTGAGGTATTCCTAGGCATGTGTCTAGATGATTTGGGATTTCTATCTAGATTTTCCTTAGCCTTAGATGAGTTAATTCTAGGGTTAGCATTTTTAGAATTGTTCTTATCTAGGCTAACATGCTTGGCTCCTAAGCACATGTATCGATTTCTAGTGTTAACATGCTTATCATTATTGACAATGGCTATAAGACTACTAGCATGCATCCTACTAGAATTGCAAGAATGAGCTTTAAATGTTACCTTAGGGTTTGCCTTAGCTCCCCCTATACACGTGCTTTGTCTCTTGTCCTTGCGAGGTTGCCTCCCCCTTGGACATTGACTCCTATAGTGTCCCCGTTGCTTGCATTGGAAGCACACCACGTGCTCTTTGCCTTTGCGTATCGGGATTCCGGCTTTCTTGACCTTTGGCGCCGGTGGGGTCTTTCTAACCCTCTTTGGACACTTACTCTTGTAGTGCCCAAATTCCCTACACTCAAAGCACATTATGTGTAATTTGCTAGAAATTAAAATGCTTGAGTTACCTATGTTTGAGGATGGATGGATGCTCTCTTCTTCATCCCTCCCGGAGGTAGAAGCTTCTTCTTCGTGCTCCGATCTTGAAGAAGAACTCACCTCCTCTTCTTCTTTAGATGTTGAGTAGCCCTCAACTTCTAATTCCTCACCTCCACGATGTGAGCTACTTGGCTCACTAGGCTCCTCTTCATGGCTTGAAGTGGGGCTCTCCTCATGGAGTTTGGCCATGTTGTTCCACAACTCCTTGGCATTATTGTATCCTCCTATCTTACACAAAATATCATTAGGTAAAGAAAATTCAATGATTTTCGTTACCTCATCATTGATGGTTGATTGGTGGATTTGCTCCTTGTTCCACTCCTTCTTCTCTAGGGTTTCTCCTTTCTTGTCCATCGGAGGCTTGAAACCTAATTGAACACAACTCCAATTTTCAAGGTTAGTCATAAGAAAATACCTCATTCTTACCTTCCAATACGCGAAGTCGCAGCACTCGTAGAAGGGTGGAAACGTGATGTCTTCTCCGAGTCGATCCATTCTCTAGCTTGTGCTCCCACGGGTGTTAATCCGACGAAGAGCACGCCTTGCTCTGATACCACTTGTTAGGATCCTTCGTACGGAGGCTAGAGAGGGGGGTGTGAATAGCCGACCCCAAATCGTCGCGTTTCTACACACTAGGGTTAGCGCAGCGGAAAATAACACGTAGAAACAAAGGAAAAGAAGACAAACCTCAAACAAACCGATGTAACGAGGTTCGGAGATTAGGGCTCCTACTCCTCGGCGTGTCCGTAAGGTGGACGAGTCCAGTCAATCCGTCGGTGGATGAGTCCCCGGAAAACCGGCTAAAAATAACTCCTTATGGGTGGAGAAACCTCGCCACAATACTTGTAACAACAAGAAGTACAAGAAAGCAGAAGACAATACAAGTGTAAAAACAATCTTGCCTTCTCGTCGACTGGAAGAAGCAACAGCTCCAAGCGCCTACAACAGTAGATGGTCCAACCGGAAGCTCACGCGAAGCTTTGGAGGAGCTCAATCAAAGCTCAAGCACAGCAGCACTTAGGGACAGGAAGAAGGAAAAAAAAGTCGTAGCACCAAAGCCTTGATCTCCTTTTATAACCTGCGAACCTGCACAGCGAAGACAGAAGCCAGCGGAGAAGACGGAGCGACCCGTTGTGACTCAACGGTCGAATGTGGACCGATCAGGCTCCACCCTGATCGGTCCAGGACCCTTCTGATCGGTCCGGGGACCGATCAGGCCCTGGGCTGATCGGTCCCTAGACCGATCAGAATTCTTCACAGAAAGTTGCCTAACTTTCTGTTCGTTTCTTGATCGGTCTGTGGACCGATCAGGCCACAGCTGGATCGGTCCACAGACCGATCCCACCTCTCTGTGAGAGAGGTGGCTGCGTCTCTGATCGGTCGTGGAGACCAATCAGGCTTCATGCTGATCGGTCCCCAGACCGATCTGTAAGCTCACAGAACCGATGCGCTTTGCCTTCTGTTTGTTATCTGATCGGTCACCAGACCGATCAGATACACAAACGTATCACTAGATCGGTCTGCAGACCGATCCAGAGCTTGGTTTTTGCCCAAACCAAGTCTCAAGTCTCCCAAACCATCATCCGGTCAACCTTGACCTGTTGGTACATCATGCTTAGCATCTGGTCACTCCCTTGACCTGCTAAGACTCTCCACCAAGTGTCCGGTCAATCCCTTTGACCCACTTGGACTTTTCTCTTCGTGTCAAGTATCCGGTCACTCCCTTGACCTGCTTGACCTTCTTAACACCAGATGTCCGATCACCCTTGATCCATCTGGATTTTCCCTTGCCCGGCTTCACTCACCAGGACTTTCAAACTGCCTGGCTTCACTCACCAGGACTTTCCCGAATGCCTGACTTCACTCACCAGGACTTCCACTTTCACCTAGCTTCACTCACTAGGATTTTCACCTGGCTTCACTCACCAGGATTTCCCGACTGCCTGGCTTCACTCACCAGGACTTTTCCCCGTGCCAAACTCCCTGTTTGGACTTTCCCCGTGCCAAGTCTCCATACTTGGACTTTCCGCGTGCCAAGCTACCTGCTTGGACTTTTCCCCGTGCCAAGTCTCCATACTTGGACTTTTCGCGTGCCAAGCTCCCTGCTTGGACTTTTCCCGAATCAGGTCAACCAGGTCAACCTTGACCTAAGGTTGCACCTACAATCTCCCAAACACCTATTCTTGTCAAACATCAAGAATACAACTCTCTTCTCGTCAAACATCATCAAACATCAAAACACAACTCGAGTCAGGTCAACTCGAGTCAGGTCAATGTAACGACCACCCTTCTTACTACTACTACACTCTAAGGATGACCGTTACTTGACTACTAACTCTACTTAACCGGTATGATAAAAAATCACATGGAAACCCTACCGAAAAATTTCGGCAGAGTCTCCCCTGTACCGGTGACCATATCCATAAATACATACAGAGTATACTCAGCCACAGGCGGCTGGAACATATACTTTCACAACCACGCAGTTTAATAAATCAAATCATGTAAGTAATGAAAAGCGGAAACATAACTTCCTACTACAGGTATTTTCTTATCAACTTAATAAGAAATTAAGCTAAACAAATTCTTAAACTAAGTGAGTTCTTTAGCTAAGTCTCAAGGATCTCCATAGTCCACACATCACACACCGTCACAGCATCTCCTTGTCGCCTTCTTCCTTATACTTTAGCTTTTCCTTTATCTGCAGTAGGAGGCAAATAGTATCTATAAGCTAAAAGCTTAGTGAGCGCTATCCTACTCACAAAAACTCGATATGCATGTATATAAATAAAAACATGCTAAAACTGAATGCTAACATGTAAAGCTACTCATGCTCATAAATAGCAAAGAAATCAACTAACTGAAAAGCTATCATGTATAGCTACTCATGCTCATAAATAGCAAAGGAATCATGCTAACTGAAATACTAAACATGTATAGCTAATCATGCTCATAAACCAATAAAGGAATCATACTAACTGAAATACTAAACATGTACAACTAATCATGCTCATAAATAGCGAAGAAGCTAACTGAAAAGCTAACATGTAAAGCTAATCATAGAACTATCATGTGTATCAATAAGAAACTGAATTGATACCTAAGCTAAACTAATTAATGCTAAACCGAGTCTAACTTGTATTCACATAACTAATTTGTGAAGTTTTGAAAACTATTTATATAATAGATTAAAATAGTAATCATGCTGCTGATGGGCCCGATAACTGTACTTGCTGTACGCGCATCCCTAACTAAACCCGGGATTGCAAGTTCCGAGTCTAGTAGGGTTTACTAGGTTATCTAAACCTAGGGACGACTGTGGGAGCCCAACCCAATGGATATCTAATCCAGTATAGTGCCACTGCTGAAAATAAAATACTGATTTCATAGCTAATTTTCTTATCTTGCTTTTACTAGGTTATCTGAACCTAGAACTAGGTTATCTGAACCTAGAGGCGACTGTGGGAGCCCACCCATTGGACCGTAGTCCCATATAAGCTGAAGCAAGACTAAATAAGTTATTTTAAATGCTTCTACTGCATTTACTGAGCTATTAAAATGCCTACTGTAGCATTATATTGAGCTAAGCATTTTATCAAGCACTTGGGGTGCACTAGAACACACTCTACGTACTGAAAATCTGTATACAAAGCTTAACATAGATCTGCATGTAAAGCTTAATAAAAATCTGCATACTAAGTTTATCAAAATCTGCATACTAAGCTTATCTAAAATCTGCATGCAATACTTATGAAAATATGCTTATTAAAAATCTGCATACTTTACTTATAAAAATCTGCATGCTATAAAAATAGAACTGCTCATGTTATTCCAATAGCAAATAGGAAACTAGAACAACTTAAGCATGCTGTGAAAGTAAAACAACTTAAGCATACAAAGAGATCTAACTATACTAAAATTCTGCACTATACTACTAAATTCTGCATACTATAAGCTTAACAAAATCTGCATACTATGTTACTAAATTCCACATAACATTCTGCCTTATCATGCTTAACAAAAACTGTGCTATATTACTAATTCAACTACTAAGCATGCAATAGAATCTAGAAAATAAGGAATCGTTGTTGTATGGAATTAACAGAATATCATGCTTCACGGAACTTAAACTAGCTTCAAAGGAACTAACAAACGAAAATCTAACTCTTCTCATATCTAATTTCCTTTATACAGAATTACGGCAGGTTGAGGAAGATATAAATGAACAATTAAAACCCACAGTAAGCTCCTCTGTTCGTGCCCCTCTTGTAACACAATTTAAGCTATAACCTACGGGAATTTAAGAGAAAACTAGGTGAAGCTTGTTCACAATAATTCTAACATACATAAATTTGTGCACAAATTTATAGCATTCACAACTCTGTCACAAGGTTCAGCAAGTACTAACTCGTTCTTAAAAACAATTCCAGTATGTTAATCTGTTCCAGAGATTTCAGAACAATATGAAGCTTAAGCATTATCTATCAAGACTAAATCCCCTAGCAATCTGTCCAAAACTTTCGGGAGCAGTGGGAAGGATCCGAACATCACCAAATCCCATAGAATCCATCAACCTCTTGATCCAGAATCCCAAACTAATTGAAGGAAAATTGCTACTGAAAACCTAAATTTTATAACTGTTCTTCGTGCTTAAAATCCCTATCTTCTTTCTTTAGGGTTCATGGCAGTAAGCATCAAAAACAAAACCCCTCAAACTTGCTTCGAAATCCAAAAGAAAACAAGAATACGAAAGCCATGAAAACAAATCAAAGCTCGAAACAACTCCTACTGCAGGTGAGAAGCAACTCACATGTGTTCCTTGGACTTACAGCCGAAGAGAAGAACTTCTAATTCTTCTAGGGCTTGCGGCGAGCTTGAAATCTCGATCTTCTTCGCGCCTTCGAGTTCTCCTTTACGAGAGGAGCTTGGATCGGTGAAGAACTCACGGAAGAAGACGCTCGCCGGCCGCCGGAGACGAAGCCCTAGCCTCGGCTTCGTCTTCGCCCGAGAACAGGAAATCGCGGACGCCGTCGACGAGTGCGAGAAGAGAAATTTTGAGGGAAAAGAAAATCATTAATCCCTCTCCTAACTTATCCTTTTATAACCTAGGGTATTCTGTTATGGCTTAAGATTATTTCGCTCCATATATATTTAACAAAACTTGCTTAGCTCAGTTGGTTGGCTGACCTTGGTTAAGGTCTAGTTCGGTCCAAGATCTTGAGTTCAAAACCCAACCTTAACACTTTTTTTTTTTAAACTTCTTCCTCTTGGTAAAAATACCAAACGAACTCCAAAAATTCCCTAAAAATACTCTAAAAATTTCTAAAAATCTCTAGAATTTTTCTAAAGCATTTCTAGATTTTTATAAGGACTTTTAGAACTCGAAATAGGGAAAATTGGGTCGTTACAATTCTCCCTCCCTTATAAAAAGTTCGTCCTCGAACTTAGAATAATTCTGGGTATATTTCTGTCTCATGCTGTCTCCACGCTCCCCTAATAACTTTCTCGTGCTTCTGGTTCTACCAGATGGCTTTTACTAATGACACTTCTCTGTTTCCTAATATCTTGTCTGCTCTGTCCACTATCTGTGTCTGCTCGCATAGCTAAGATCCTCTTGGATCTACATTGTCTGAGGCTGAATCACTTGGCTAAGGTCGTGAATACACTTCTCTAGCATGGAGACATGAAATACATTGTGTATTGCTGACATATCTTGAGGTAAGTCTAGCTTGTAAGCTACCTTCCCAATTCTCTCTGTGATCGGGGTAGGGTCCTACGTATCGAGGACTTAACTTGCTCTTTCTCTCTTGAGTTCTTCGATGTACTCGAACTGTGCTTCTGCTTCAGGTTGGAATACGACTTTCTGTTTACGGCACTCTATGGAGGCACCGTATCTGATCAGGAAGTTCATTCCAAATATGACATCGTAGTCAGTCATGTCTAGCACTATCAGATCACAAAAGAATTCTCTGTCTGCTATCATGACTGGCGCTGTTCTGAACTAGTGCGTGGATGCCATAACTTCTCCCGAAGGTAATGTTGTCAGAAACTGACTACTGAGTACCTCTGGGGGTATTGCTAACTTTTCGGCGAATGCCCTGGCTATATAAGAATGAGTTGCCCCAGTATCAAATAGAACAGTAGCACTATACTGAAAAATACTAATCTGACCTGTGACAACTGTCGAGGCGTTGGCTACGTCCTCTCTGGTGAGTGAGTAGATCCTCGCATTCGTCATAGCTGGAGGGGCTTCTAATCTGCCCTGGCTGATAAGTGGACCTTCTAGAGCGGACTGCATCTGATATAACTGAGCTGGCTGAATCTGCTGTGGCTGAGGAAGACCGGTCTTGTTCGGGCACTGCTTGGCCATGTGCCCTTCTTGTCCACATTCAAAGCATCCTCGTGTGCCCTTGCGACAAACCCCTGGGTGGAATTTCCCACAAGTAGCACACTTTGGATAACTGGGTCGCTTGCTAGATGGTCCTCCTTTTGGGTCACTCCCTGATTTGCGCTTGCTGTTGGAGTTCTCTTTCCAGTTAGAGCTGTGGCCTTGCTGGTTTTGAGTGTGAGAGTTTCCTTGGCCTTTGGACTCTGAGGAGACTTGCTTCTGTTGCTTGATACTGTTCTGGTAGTGCTCGGTAGTCAAGGCACTGCTCACTAGCTCCTCTGTGGTTTGTGGCCTATGTATGCCACCAGCCACGTTCACTGCTATCTCTGGCCTCAGCATCTTGAGCATCAACCGGATTCGTTCCTTCTCTGTGCTGACTAGCTCTGGGCATAGACGAGCCAACCTGTTGAATTTCTTCACGGCTTCCTCAACTGAAGGGTTGCCCTGACGAAACTCCGTGAACTCGTCGTAGTGGCGGTTTGTGACCCGCATGTGAAAGAACTCCTCGAAGAATTCTTTCTCGAAGTCAGCCCATATCATCTGGTCCACTGGGCGCTTCGCTCTGACTCTCTCCCACCACATACGTGTGTCTCCTGTCAGGCAGAAGGAGGCACACTTCACCTTCTCCTGTTCTGGCCAGTCCAGAAGCTCCATCGTGCTCTCCAGTGTTTTGAACCAGGCTTGAGCATCCCATGGTTCGCTGGTGCCTGAGAAGTTCTCGGGCTTGATTCGCTGCCACTGGATCAGGTAAGCCTCTCTCTTTGCTTCCGCTGCTGGAGCTACTGGTGCTGTGGGCTGGACTGGTGGAACCTCTATAAATGCTGGGGTCGCTAGGTTAGGTTCCGGGGTGACTGTGGGAGTATTCTGCTGATTAGCCTTTAAGGTGGCTATCTCCTGTTGCTGTTCTGAGCCACTAATGCTGTAAGGTCTGGGGGAGGCACTGAACTGCCTGCCTCTTGCTGGGGCTCAGTAGCTGGTGCCTGCTTAGCTGGGCGTCCTCGTGCCATTTCTAAAGACATAGAGGATGTACATAACTAATCTAATCACGTTTAACTAACTACTATAAACATGTTAGAGGCTATCACACATAAGCATGCTATAATTATTCCTAAACATGAAAGCAAGAAACATAAATAGAGTAGAGGTATTCTTACTTGGAAGACGGCAAGGCTGATGCTGATGTGTGTGATGCTGGAGAATGGGAACTGCTCTGATACCAACTATAACGACCACCCTTCTTACTACTACTACTACTCTCTAAGGACGACCGTTACTTAACTACTAACTCTACTTAACCGGTGTGATTAAAAACCACATGGAAACCCTACCGAAAAATTTTGGCAGAGTCTCCCCTGTACCGGTGACCATATCCGTAAATACATACAGAGTATACTCAGCCACAGTCATCCCTAGGTTTAGATAACCTAGTAAACCTTACTAGACTCGGAACTTGCAATCCCGGGTTTAGTTAGGGATGCGCGCACAGCAAGTACAGTTGTCGGGCCCATCAACAGCATGATTATTATTTTTGATCTATTATGTAAATAGTTTTCAAAACTTCACAAATTAGTTATGTGAATACAAGTTAGACTCAGTTTAGCATTAATTAGATCAGCTAATGTATCAGTTCAGTTTCCTATTGATATACATGATAGTTCTATGATTAGCTATACATGTTTAGTATTTCAGTTAGCATGATCCCTTTGTTATTTATGAGCATGAGTAGCTATACATGTTAGCTTTTATGTTAGTCGATTTCTTTGCTAATTATGAGCATGAGTGGCTTTACCTGTTAGCATCCAGTTTTAGCATGTTTTTATTCATATACATGCATATCGAGTTTTTGTGAGTAGATAGCGCTCACTAAGCTTTATGCTTATAGACTGCATTTCCTCCTACTGCAGATAAAGGAAAAGCTAAAGTATGAAAGGAAGGCGACAAGGAGATGCTGTGACGGTGTGTGATGCCAGGACTATGGAGAGACCTTGGGACTTAGTTTAAAAAAAAAAATTATTAAGATTGCTTCCGTCGAATTGTTAAAAGAATTTAGAACTTGTGTATGCTATTTTCATTGGAGTGTTTTTATCATGCATTGATAGAGTTATTTCTTTCAGTATTTTGATTCTTTTCATATATATAAACTGCGTGGTTGTAAAATATATGTTCCAGCCGCCTGTGGCTGAGTATACTCTGTATGTATTTACGGATATGGTCACCGGTACAGGGGAGACTCTGCCGAAATTTTTCGGTAGGGTTTCCATGTGGTTTTTAATCACACCGGTTAAGTAGAGTTAGTAGTTAAGTAACGGTCGCCCTTAGAGAGTAGTAGTAGTAGTAAGAAGGGTGGTCGTTACAGTCAACCAGGTCAACCTTGACCTAAGGTTGCACCAACATCCATGACTTGTGAAATCAAGTCATCGAGTTGACCTACATGCTAGTCTTATTGCATTAACATTGTCCCTGAATGTTAATACTCGACTAGGAATGATTTAGAGTAGTGTTCCCTATATCATCTCACTATCGGTTCAACTAACCGATTGATATAGGTGAGAACCATCTACTTAAGGACATTATTATACTTAGTTTATTTGGCACCAATACAAGTAAGTATAATAACCAAAATCCAAATGCCTTTATTTATATAGAATATGATACAATAAGTCCAAAATACAATCATCAAATGATTGGCTCTAGGGTTCTAGCTAACATTCTTAATTTGTGATAATTTAAATTAAGCATAATTCCTTAAGGTTTGACACACTTTACTCTTTTAAAGAGTAATCATTTTTAAATTAAGGCCTAACTTGCCCTTAACTTCCTAAGAAAATATCAAAATCCCAACTTGGCATTTCTTATTCTTTTCTCAAATGTGTCAATTTTAAATTAAGTCAAATTCCTCAAATTTTGACACGTTTTACTCTTCCAAAGAGTAAACAATTAATCCTTTACATTTTCAAAGGTTAACAAAAACCTTGAAAATGTCTTCAAGTGTCAACTTTATTAAAGTTGAGTTAACCACCCTTCCATATAGAGTTAACACTCTCTAACCGATCTAGAGGGTAGAGAAATTCTCCTAGGAACTCAACACCTATTGGCGCTCCTTGGATGTTCTAGGTATTCACTAGGGATAACTTCCTTTGATACCTTCCTAATAACCTTTCTAGGCTTCTTGAAGCCTTGGTCACTTCCTCTAGGTCAACTATAGGGATATCTTCCCTTATGACCTTCTTAGTGACTTTCTTAGACTTCTTAGAAGTCTTAGTCACTTTTGTTGTTGCAAAGATACTCCTAGGGATAACTTCCCTTGTATCCTTGATTTGACCCCTAGACCTAGGGTTGGTTCCATAGCTATATGGAACCCTATGGTAAGATATTACATCCTTCTTAGCCTTGGGTTTGTATCCCAAACCTCTATGGTCATTGGATGACCTTTGATGTCCTAAATCTAGGTTATGCCCATTTTGACCCTTAAGAAAATTTTTGATTTTCTTTGAGGTCTTTTGCATGTTATCAAGCCTTGACCTCAAGACTTGATTTTCCATCATTAAATCCTTAGTTTTCGATTTTTCTTTAAATCCTTGAGCATTTCTATTTTTGGGCTTGTATCTACTATCCTTAGTGTTTTTGCCCAAGTAGTTATCTACCTTCCTAACCTTAGGTGAGGTAGTTTTAGCATGATAGGTAACATAATTTTCCTTAATTCTATCATGCCTCCTATTTTCATGATAAATAGCATTGCAATGATATAAATTTGAGCTAGTATACTTTTTACCATAATTTAAAGGGATAGACTCAATAAATGACAGCTTGGGTTTTACCTTCGAAGCTCCCCCTTTACTTGTGCTTCCTCCTTTGACTTTGACCAACTTCTTTCCCTTTGGACATTGACTTTGATAATATCCTTTTTGATGACACAAGAAGCATATAATGTGTTCCTTGCTCTTTTTTATTGTGGGGATGGTCTCCTTGGGCTTCTCCTTGTCCTTTTGTGCTGATTGACTCTTTTTCTTGGTCAACTTAGGACATTTGCTCTTGTAATGCCCATGTTCCCTACACTCAAAGCATATAATATGATTTTTATTTTTAATTGAGCTAATTATACCTTCACGCGTAGGGATGACACTTAATCCTCCATTTGATTTTGCTTGTGTTGTGGAGGTTGCCCCATCTTCTTCTTCACTTGACCTGGAAGTAGAAGCTTCTCCTTCTTCTTGGTCTGGTGTCAATGAATGCCTCTCCCCCTCAATCCTAGAGGTGGAGGTTTCTTCATCTTCATCTTGTACATGGAACAAAGAGTATGCTCCCTCTTTACCCTTCTCATTGCATTCCTTTGAAGATGAGGTTTCTTAGACTTCTTCTTTAGATGTTGAGCATCTCTCAACTTCTGAGTCCTCTTCTTCTTCCTTTTGGTCTTGATCTAATGAATCACCCTCTTTTGATTCTTCTTGGTTTGGTATAGGGGAGGGTTCTTCATGAAGCTTGGCCAATTTGTTCCAAAGCTCCTTGGCATCCTTGAATTCTATAATTTATTCCAAGATGTTGCCTGACAATAGATTGACCAATAGCTTGGTCACTTTATCATTGGCCTCACATATTTGAATTTTCTATTGGCTCCACTTGCTCCTCTTGAGAATTTTGCCCTTTGAATTTGTTGGAGCTTCAAAGCCTTTCATTAGAGCAAATCATTGCTCTATCTCCATCATAAGGAAATTTTTTATCCTTGATTTCCAAGAATTGAAGCTTGTGGATACGAATGGTGGAGGCACCCTCGTGTCGAATCCGAATCCTTTTCTGAATTCCATTTGAAGTTAAGCCTTGATGAAATCTTTGATTTGCTCTTGCCTCCACTTGTTCCTCTTGAAAATTTTGTCCTTTGAATTTGTTGGAGCTTTAAAGCCTTCCGTTAGAGCAAACCATTGCTCTATCTCTATCATAAGAAAATTTTTGATCCTTAATTTCTAATAATCGAAGCTTGTGGATACGAATGGTGGAGGCACCCTCGTGTCGAATCCGAATCCTTCTCCGAATTCCATTTGAAGTTGAACCTTGATGAAATCTTTAACTTGTTGAATTTCGGTGCTTCAACTTCTTTACCCTCTAGCCTTGTTGCCCCTTCCGACAATGATTCCGGTGAAGAGTGACCTCGCTCTGATACCACTTGTTAGGGTCGAAATATGATAGAGGGGGGGGTGAATAGCTCGTCATGCGTCTCGTTGCTTGCTTCTTGGTGATGTGCAGCGGAATAAACAACAAGAAACATACTCACAATGCTAACGCTAAGGATTTACTTGGTATCCACCTCAAACAGAGGTGACTAATCCAAGGATCCACACACCACACACTCTGCACTAATAAAACACTCATTCTCGGCTGTAGCCGGAGGCATAGAAGCCTCATACAAACCCACACAACAAAATACAACACACACAAGAAGAAAAATATAAGAATACAAATGAGAACTCTTTCTTCTTACTTGTTGCTTGTTATTGCCTCTTGAGCCTTGGAAGTACACCAACACTTGTCTCCAATAGCCTCCAAGAACCGGCTATGAGCAGTGGAGAATTTCACTGAGATCGCCGCTAAAATTACTGTTGTCGCTAGAGAGGAATTACACGAAGAAGACGCTCGCCAACGGCTATAACCTATGCAACGGTCGGATCCCAATCAATTAAATAGCTCTCAATTGATTGGGGAGGCTCTGAATCGATCAGATGATCGATTCAGAGCGCCTCTGTGCTCTCTGGAAAATGTCTGGATCGATTGCCCGATCGATTCAGTCTCTATCACGTAATTTTCAGCTTCCCAATCAATCAGTTGATCGATTAGAGGTTTTAATCGATCAACTGATTGATTCAGAAGCTCATTGTTCACTCAGAAACTCTCCCAATCGATTGGGGAAGTTTTGATCGATTACCGAATCGATCAAGACAGTTTTGTGCAAAATTATGTCAACCAATCGATTGGATGATCGATTGAACCCCCCCCCCCCCCAATCGATTGGCAAGCAGAAAATTATGTAGAGCTTGAAACGAGCTTCGTTTCGCATATGATATTACCTTATTCCGATATCCAAGTCAAAAGTTATGGCCTTCGGAAGTTTACTACGTTCGAACTTCCTAGTTCCATACCAACTCCCTATTGGACTTACGATCGCTAAGTGTTTGGTCAACTTTTGACCCATCAGGACTTTCTCTTTGCCAACTTCTCGTTGGAATTCTGATCACCAAGTGCGGTTATCCTTGACCCATTTAGATTTATCATCTCGTGCCAAGTGTCTAGTCCTCCATGACTCACTTGGAATTCCTTCCACCAGATGTCCGGTCACCCTTGACTCATCTGGATTTCCTTGTGCCAAGTATCTGATCAATCCTTTGACTTACTTAGACTTCTCAATACTAGGTATCCCGTCAACCTTGACCCATCAGGATTTCCGCGTGTCTGACTTCACTTACCAGGTCTTTCCATCTGCCTAGCTTCACTCACTAGGACATCCCATCTGCCTGGCTTCACTCACCACGACTTTCACCTAGCTTCACTCACCGGGACTTTCACCTACCTGGCTTCACTTACCAGGAATTTCACCTAACTTCACCCACTAGGATTTTCCAACTGTCTAGCTTCACTTACTAGGTCTTTCACCTAGCTTCACTCACCAGGATTTCCAACTGCATAACCTCCAGTTAGGACTTTCCCAGTCAAGTATCCAGTCAACCCTTTGACCTACTTGACTCTTCTTCACATCTAATTGGTCAACCTTGACCAGAGGAGAATTGTATCAGCAATCTCTCCAAATGGATGATTGCATTTGCAATCTCCATGTATTGTCAAACATCAAAACTAAACATCAAGACTCAAGCCTAGGGATATTGCACCAACAAGATATTGGAAACTGAATAAAAGTGAAACAAGAAACAACCAAATTACAAAGGATTGGATACTCAATGAATCAAACTAACCATTTGTCAGATGGTAGAAGATCTACTCAGATCCGTGTAAAAAAGTAGATACGAAATAGATCTAAACTTCATCTAACCTAACATTTCATATCTTTGCAACTAGATAGTACCATAACAGAAACAAATTCAGATTTAAGTACTTGAGAACTAAACATGAACTTAATAACATATCCAAAACTCTATCTAACTAAACTAATTCAAATCTATGAACTGAACAGTAAAGAAAATCGAGACTCGGCTGGGAATTGCAAGAATAGTGATGCAGAAATCAGAGGAGGAAAATGATGAAATAAGGTAAACTGGGAATCCCCAAGCACTTACTGATCTTGACCAAGATGTCAAGATCTTGCAATCGACAAAAAATCGATCAATTCAGACGATCGGTTCTTATCCACCGAAATAGCCAGAAATAAGAAATTGGTGCAGAAATCGAGAATCAGTAGTAGCAACCGAGAACCAATGGAGATAGAAGCAAACACTCCTATTCAATTGAATGTAATCGGAGCTTCGACTGAAGAAGATCGCCAACTGGAAGGGGAGGGAATCGAGATCAAACCTCCAGATTGCTCCACTTCTCAGGTTCTTCATCTTCGCTCAGGAATCGCGATCAGATCAGGACCAAATGGGTGAAGTGGTGTCGCCAGCTCGAAGACGGATGATAATCGGAGGAACGGAAGTGCCCTTGACCTCACTTGCTCACCGGCGGTGGAAAGAATTGGGATCACTGGAGCAACTCACGCCCGGCTCTATTTTTGACGCGAGTGTCTTGTAGCAAATTAATGAACCAAGTGGCACTATAGCTTCTCATCCCCTTTAAATCTGATCAAGATCTCAATGAACGGTGGAGATTCTCTGAATCTAGATCAACGGCTAGTTCATTTATGATTTGGATCAAAATCTTTAGATCTTGATCTATGGTGATGATCTACTCTTCCTGAAGCTCGAATGGGCCAGATTATGCTGAATGGCTCAGATCTCCTCAATCTTGATTAGACGATCTAGGTTGGTTCTTGATTGACTCTCCTCTATTAGCCCTACATTTGAGCCCAAATTTGGTCTGATCTAATTGAATCCTTGCCCTTTGATATATGCAAAAATCATATTCGAATATTAGCATCAAATATCATAATAATGAGATAGTTTATAATTAAGTTTAAGAATAAATACAATTTATGAAATGTGATGTAAATATAAGTTTAACCTATGAGAAGATTATAAAAACATGCATTTATAAATCGAAATATTGTGACCAAATCATGGTTATCACTCTCTAACGTCGTCTCGGCTCTATAACGATAACCCACGATAGTCGACGATGATCTACTATCTAAGACATGGAAGAAGTTGGTGAGACGACGCCAATTGCGTTGAGGGCAGGGGCGTGCAAAAGTAGGAAAGGCGGCGGTGAAGGCATCTCAGCAGGGGTCGGATCTCTGTCGAAAGACTGCCGAGTGCAAGTACCCCGTGATGGTTTTGATATGATCAACCAAGTAAAGTTAGGTCATATTGATATTTAACCCCTGGTTTTGATATGATCAACAACCTCTGGTTAGAAGAAGGCGAAACCGTCACACACCTCCACTCAAGAATCAAGGAGCTCATCACTAGACTCATGAATCTCGGAGAAAAGGTAACCAACTGAGATTCGCTAAGGTACGCACTTAACGCATTTCCCAGGACTCCGGAATGGTCTACCTTAGTAGATGCATATTTCATCTCTAAAGATTTAGAGGTAAGCACTTTAGAAGAATTTTTTTCAACTTTTGAAATTCATGAGTCAAGATGTGCAGGTTTACAGAAGGAATCAAGGCAAAACATTGCTTAAAAGCTAAAATGGATGAATCAAATTCCGAGACATCACTTGACGATGATGAAATGACTTTAATGGTAAGAAAATTTTAAAAAATATTTAAATATATTAAATTTAATCAAGTGTAGGGTATAAAAAGAAAGAGGAAAGTAAGATGCTACCATTGTAATGAAGAAGGACACGTGGAAGATAACTGACTAAAATTGAAGACATGGGACAAGCACAAGGAAAAGAACAAGAAGCTAGCTCAAATTGACAAGCATAGAAACTTAAAGGCGACATGGGAGAAAATGTAGTCCGAATCAGAGATAGAAGCCCTTGTCGAACTTGCGCTAGTGACAAGTCACCAAGAAGATGAAGACAAAGCAAGCTAGTCGGAAATGAGCATCAAAAGTATCGATGAAGGGGGAGCGACATCGAAAGAAAGCAGAACTTCAAATGGAGCTTCAAATTGTGGGATCAACAAGGTAAGTCAAGTACAGACTCTTCCTCCTGACAAGTTATTTCAATTCATAAAAATATTATCGAAAAACTGCTATAAGTTAGAGAAAGAAAAAAAAGAGCAAAAATCAATCTTAGCTATATCTTGTCGATTAGAAGATTTCAATAAAATAAAAATGGAAAACGAGAAATTAAGAATAGAAATAGAAAATTTGAAAAATCGTACATGCTCATATATTCAAACTATTATGAGATATAATGGTTTAAATTGGTATTTTAAATACCATAAGGGCCAAATTAAGAAAATATCCCAGAAATATATTCCCCAAAAATTTTTGATTAACCCTGTAGGAAGGAACTTATTTTGGGTTCCAAAATCATACTTAGATTAATTAATTTTTGGCTTTCAGACAGAAAGTTAAATATTTAATTTCTTTAAAAGGCTTTATTTAGAAAGTGATTGTTGCTCCAATATCTAAGAAAGTCTAGTGCCTCACCACAGTCTGGAAATCAATTATTGAAATAAATATTTAATTGACTAATTGGTATGCAATTAGTTGTTATAAAAATACTTTTTCAAAAAATTTTGTTAAAAAATATTTATAAGTTAATTTTTCTGAGAAAAATAACTTTATTTGTAAAAAATATTAAATTTTTCTGAATGTTAAATTTTTTATGATAATTTCAATGTTATATTATGTGACTTATATATGTTATTTTTTTTAATTTACATTGATAAATCCAAACTTAAACTTAAATTTTTCCCTTAAACTTTTGTGTTAGACCTTCCAAGTAACATCTTTAAAGGTACCCTATTTTTTTTATGTGATTAAAAGGGAGAGTAGTAAAGATTAAGTCTAGGGGGAGGGTAGTACAATTTTTTAATTTTTGTACTTGTAATTTTTTTTACTTTCAAAATTTGAACAGTTATTTTATAACTGTTAAATTTATAGTTTACCTTAACTTAACTTGGGCTTTCCTCACATCAAAAAGGGAGAGATTGTAAGTACCCCGTGGTAGTTTTGATGTGATCAACCAAGTAAAATTAGATCATGTTGATATTTAACCTCTGTGAATAAGTGTGTAGGAATTTAGGAGCACAAGAAGTCGAGTGAATGACGCAGTTAGTGAGAAGGACGACATGGGAGAGAGCCGATGGGCTTGGTATGTTCGAGGTACGAGGTGCTGCGGAAGAGTACGCAGGCGGACAAGAAGGAGGCGCGCGATGTTTTCGAGAGATGAGAAGCCGGAGCAGAAGTTTGCTTGAAGGCCGGAAGTTAGGTTTGGGTGAGCTCTATTCTGGATGGTTGAGATCACCCAAGCGGAGCTAGAGCCGGAGCGGAAGAACCCGAACCAAATAGTTAACATGATGTTAACTTGGGTCCGGGCACCCAGAGCAAGCTTTTATCCAGAACATGACGTGGTGCATTCTGTTGCGACGGGGATAAAAGTTTTCCCCTACCAGGTGCCTGGAACCCTTCCAGGCGCCCCGACATACAGCCCTGGTCCCAAAAGCTAAGATACAATACTTGTGATTAATTCTTATTTAGTTCTGTTCTATAATCTAGTTCTTTAATTGCTATAAAGAGGCTTCTCCGCCTGAAGGAGAGTTTAGTGAGCATTTAACTTCCTTGGATTAACAACCTCCTCGGTTGTAGCCAAGTAAATTGTTTGTGCCTCTTCCTTTCTTTATTTAAGCCTCTTAATTCTTTTATGCAAGTGTTAGTTTATTAAACTGTAAAGTTCGAGGAAAGTTCATTTTATTTTACAAGGTTATTCACCTTCCTCTAGTCGGCTGCCAAGGGTCCTACACCAAGGATCCAAAGTCTTTGGCGACGACCATGGTAATGCACTGCTTAGGTCACCAAGACAACGATGAATGGAGGAAGAGTTGGGCGGAGAGCCCACGTCGGCCAAGGGAGGCGGCAGTGGGCTTGTGTGAGTGGCGATAACGAGGAACATGGTCTGTGTTGCCTGTGTTGACACACGAGTGGGGAGGAACAACGGTAGAGGAGAAATTTAGGATTTAAAACTTAGGTTAAACGATTAAAATTTAAGTTTATATTTCAATCAGCTCCCACTTTAATTGAGTATTCAAAACAGGCTTTAGAAAAACCTAACCCATTTATCCCCATGAAATATCTAAACATTCATTTTTAAAATTCTATAAATTCATATAAAACTATTTCCCTCTTAATTCCTCACCAAATTAATTTATTTTTTTCTTTTATATATATATATATATATATATATATATATATATATATATATATATATATATATATATATATATAGATAACACCATATAACTTATCACTATGTATATACATGAAAGATAAATTCATGTTTCTTACTATGTTTATTCCAGGTCCTCATAATCTGAAAGGGCAAATAAATATTCTTTTTACAACCTTTGATTGCTGAGTTGAACCATTTATCGAATATAGGATCTAAGATTTATGTGGACCAAACGATATCGGAATGACATACGACCAATTCTTTTGAGCTTGAGCTGGTCTATTGAATGTGAAAAATGCTAGCTAACATCATTACGATATAGTGTATTGAGAGAAACAATTTTTTTGAACACGATTCAACCACGATAAATGATGTTGTAAGCTTAATGTAAATGAAACCTAGATGACGATCATTAAAACACACCATATTTGAGATCTTTGATCCCTCCTCTTTTTCTTATTATAATAAATTTACAATTTTTAGATTTGCTAAAATTCATCAATGATTTTGAGCAAAATTGGCTGATAGACCAAATGACATCAGAATAATATATGACCAATTCCTATGAGTTTGGGTTGGTCTACTAAATGTGAAAATGCTATTTAACATCATTATGATACAACATATTGAGAGAGACAATTTTTTGAATATGATTCGGCCACAATAGAAGACTTTGTAAGCTCAATATAGATAAAACCTAGATGATGATCACTTAAACACACCATATTTAAGATCTTTGATCCCTCCTCTTTCTTATGATAATAAATTTATGATTTTTAGAGTTGCTAAAGTCTATCAACAAGTTTTGACCAAAATCGACTGATGGACCAAACAACATTAGATTGACACAAGACCAATTCCTATGTGTTTAGGTTGGTCTTCTGAATGTGTAAATATCCTCTAACATTATTATGATACATCGTATTGAGAGCAATGATTTTTTTAATACAATTTGGCCATGATAAATGACATCGTAAGCTCAATATAAATGAAACCTAAATGACGATCACTAAAACAAACCATATTTTAGATCCTTGATCCCTCCGCTTTCTTATGATAATAAATTTATGATTATTAGATTTGCTAAAGTCCATCAGCCAGTTTTGACCAAAATCAACTGATGGACCAAATAATATTGGATTAACATAAGACCAATTCCTATGAGCTCGAGCTGGTTTCCTAAATGTAAAAATGCTATCTAACATCATTACGATACAACGTATACAGAGATGATTTTTTGAACATGATTCGACCATGATAAATGATGTCGTAAGCTCAATATAAATGAAACATAGATGATGATTACTGAAATACACCATATTTGAGATCCTTGATCCCTCCTCTTTCTTTTGATAATAAATTTATAATTTTTAGAGTTGCTAAAATCCATCAGCATGTTTTGACCAAAACTGGTTGATGGACTAAACGATATCGGATTGACATAAGACCAATTCCTATAAGCTCAGGTTGGTCTCCTAAATGTGAAAATGCTATCTAACATCATTATGATACAGCCTATTGAGAGTGATGATTTTTTAAACATGATTCATCCACAATAAATGACATTGTAAGCTCAATGTAAATGAAACCTAAATGATGATTACTAAAACACATCATATTTGAGATATTTGATCCATCCTCTTTCTTATGATAATAAATTTACAATTTTTATAGTTGCTAAACTCCATTAGCCAGTTTTGATCAAAATTGACTGATAAACCAAACGATATCGGATTGACATAAGATCAATTCCTATGAGCTTGATTGGTCTCCTAAATGTGAAAATGCTATCTAATATCATTACGATACAACGTACTAGAGAGATGATTTTTAAAACATGGTTCGACCATAATAAATGAAGTTGTAAGCTCAATATAAATGAAACCTATATGATGATCACTAAAACATACCATATGTGAGATCCTTGATCCCTCCTCTTTCTTATGATAATAAATTTATAATTTTTAGAGTTGCTAAAGTCTATCAGCCAGTTTTGACCAAAACCAGTTAATAGACTAAATGACATCGGATTGACATAAGACCAATTGCTATAAGCTCAGGCTGGTCTTCTAAATGTGAAAAATGCTATCTATCATCATTATAATACAACGTATTGAAAGAAATGAATTTTTAAACATAATTTAGCCACGATAAATGACATTGTAAGCTCAATATAAATGAAACCTAGATGATGATCATTGAAACATACTATATTTGAGATCTTTGATATCTCCTTTTTCTTATGATAATAAATTTATGATTTTTAGATTTGATAAAGTCCATCATCCGGTTTTGACCAAAATCGGCTGATGGACTAAAAAATATCGGAATGATATACAACCAATTTCTATGAGCTCAGACTATTCTATTGAATGTGAAAATGCTCTCTAACATCATTACTATATATTATATCAAGAGCAGTAATTTTTTGAACATAATTTGGCCATGATAAATGAAACAACAACACAATAATTTACAAAACAAAAAATTCCTATGAGCTTACTTTACCCAATCCAATATAAAAAAAATTAGAACACATCAATTTACAACAACACAACACAACACAACAATTTATTTCTCTATCTAAAAGAACAATTTAAATCAATTGACTGATATTCAAATTAGTCAAATTGATCATAGAATCATTCGACTGATATAAACAATTGATTTGATTGGGAAGTTATTAGGAAGGGAACAAAAACAAATCATTTTGATTGATATAAAAAATTAGTTGACTGATTTAGTTTCTGAAGTAAACAGAGATAAATCAATTCGATTGATATGGTAAATCAATTGATTAGTTTAGTTTCTGAAGTTAACAGAGATGAATCGATTTGACTGATAAAAAATTAGTCGACTGATTGAGTTTCTGAATTGAACAGAGACGAATCGATTCGACTAATACACCATTGATTTGACTGATTACTATATCAGTGGACTAGATGCCAAATAGATTCGATTGATTCACAAATGATGTTGAAAGCTAAATATAAATGATACGGCGATTATGACCACTCAAGCACACCATATTTGAGATTCTTGATCCCTCCTCTTTCTTAATATATGAAAATTTCAATTTTTAGAGTTTCTAAAGTCCATCTGTCAATTTTGACCAAAATCAACTGATGGACCAAACAATATCAGATTAGCATGCGACCAATTCCTATATGCTTGGGCTAGTCTCCTGAATATATCCATGACCTCAAACAACATTGTGATACACCATCACGAGAGTAGCGATTGTTTGAACATGATTCTTCCATGAGAAATGATGGCGGAAGTAAAAAATAAAAATGATACAACAATGATGAGTACTCAAACACATCATATTTGAGATCGTTGATCTCTCCTCTTCTTATGATATGAATTTTTTATTTTTAGAGTTGCTAAGGTCTATTAGTTGATTTTAACCAAAATTGGTTGATGGACCAAACAATATCAAATTGACATAAGACCAGTTCCAATGTATTCAGGATGGTGTCTTGAATAAATCCATGCCCTCAAACATCATTATAATACACCATATCGAGAGCAATGTTTTGTTGAACACTACTTTATATAACATATAAAGTTTACACAATACTTTACACAATCCGATACAAAAAAAATAAAATAAAATACAATAACACAATAATTTACAGCTACACAACACACCAATTTTACAAAATCCAATAACAATCCATTAGATTGACTGAATAGTGATTGTCTATCATCCATTTTTCAAACATTGCATCCAAAACATTCTAATTTCACATACCAACACTCACAATTTATATATCTATATAAAAGAACATATGAATATAACATAGCTAGATAACATTACATTGAGATATTTAAATATATTTAGCAAAATACATATCTGAATATATTTAACAAAATATACATATATGTTCATTCATCACAAAGATAGGATTGTGTGTCAAATACATACAAAAGTTGAGCACTAACACAAAAGAATGCTAATACAAGAACACCAATACATGTATTAACTTGTTGGAGGGATTCTATATGATCTTTTATTATGACCCAATTGTTTGCACCTACTATACTTGTTTTTAACCTTTCCTATATTCTTGGGCAGGATCCTTGCCTTCTTCCTTCTTCTAGGTTGCACAAGGCTACTAGATGGTAAAACAATATTATTTACTTCTACATGAAATATGATCCATGTAAGTATTTTTCCAAGTTTTAAATAAGAAATAATGCTCACAATACTTATATGGGTCCATGTTCATGTATAGACACACTGTCATAGCGTGTGAGCAAGGAAGCCCTAAAATTTAAAACTCGTCGTAATCACATTTACAAAACTCCATGTCAATTATATAGGATGATGAAGAAGTTTATACCTTCATTTCTTTTCTGGTATGTGGATGAACCGTATAGTACCTAATTTTTTATTTTCCAGTGTCAATCTCCTTCATAGCTAATGGTGTCAATACTCTTGGAGAATTAGCCACTTGCTCCCTATGGCTATAAAACCAATGAGCAACCTTCCTTCTTGTGTTGTTTATTAGTACTGTAATTGGGGTTCTCGGGTCTTCTTGACAATGCATTCATGCTTTCAAACAATTCGTTGTCAACATTGAGTACCTTCTACCAGGGAAATGTGCATTTGCCATTTGTAGGTTCTATTTTTTTAAGTCATTTATAAGCATCTACATGTGTCTCTGACATAATCAGCATGATTTGATCAAATTATGGAATTATATTTGTTCTAGTTGTAGTCCAAAATAATCCTAATACAGGCATATCATAAGTATCTGTAACCATATTACAAGACAAATAATGACAAAATAATCCAAGGTAAATAGTAGGGTAAACTTTACTCATTGCAGATAATATTCCATAATATCCATCAGATATAATTGTCATATTTAATAGATCAATTGCAAGAAATTGTAGGATCAAGATGCGCTAGAAGGGGGTGAATAACGCTCGTGGCTTTTTCACACTTTTCAAAACAATCGAGTAAAACACAACGAAAAGAAAGAAAAGAGAAACAACACTAACAAGACCATGTTTTACTTGGTTCGGAGCCTATGAAGACTCCTACTCCAAGACCCGCGATCGTTGATCGCTTTCGTTGGGCAACCACTATAATTTTGGAAAAACTTTACAAATTACAGAATTACAAGTATAGAACTTAATTACAGTAATTTAAAATTATACCGACACCGTAGAATTATGAAAGTACAACTTTCGATCGTCAGAGCAGTGTTACGGCTTCGTCGGATCGTCTTTGTAGCAGCGCGCAAGAGAAAGATCACGAAGACGAAATGTGTTCAATGCACTGCTCGTGGTCTCCTTTTATGGGCTATTGAAGGCGCCTTCAACCCTATTGAAGGCGCCTCCAGCTCAGATTTCTATCCCCAAATCTGCGAACTCAATAACCTCCGTAGTATGTGAACTTTATCCCTTCAAAGGCGCCTTCAAGTTCATGGAAGACACCTTCTATCCTAGCTCCAAGGCACCTTCAGGCTCTTGGAAGGCACCTTCACGCCTCTCCGCGCGGACTTTCAGCCAAACCTCCGGAGGCACCTCCAACAGCCCCGGAGGCACCTTAAACACTATTCATCTGAGCCTTTTATGTGCTTTTCACTCCCTACAAGATACATTAGTCCAAAATACCAAACCTACCCTGAAAAAAGAAATTAGTACAATACAATATAAATAATAAATTATTTGACAGTCTCTGGATTGTCCGGTTCTGACTTTCGGATTTTTCGGAAACCCTAAGTCGAATCGACACCTATTGTTTCCTCAACAAGGAACGCGCCCTCACCTACTTCTCTCAGGAAAGTTTATCTTTTGTCAGACGGGTCCTCCAGACCGACTGGACTTCTGCTCAGCGTCCGAGACTTCAGAACTTCATGTTGGACGTCAGCTCCACAATCCCTCCAGTCTTCCACCTGGTGTCCGCGACCCCCAGAATTTTCACCTAGAGTCCTCGACTATAGAATTTCGTCCAAAATCCTCGACCCGTCAAGACTTCGCCCAGTCCCCCGGACCAAGACTTTGTTGCCTAACCACAGCTAGGACTTTTCTTTACCTAAGATCACTTAGGACTTTCTTGTATACTTAGTTCAACTTGTTAGATCACAAGATAATTTAACTTTGAACCCTTTACCATAATTAAAATTTAGGTTCGATCGTCTGGTGCTTTATGCACCAACAGAAATATCTTTAAATGATTTAAAAATCAATCTCATGCAGCGTCGCACTCAACCTCAGCAATTGTTATATTTAATATTCCATGATTTAATAGCTTTACTGGAAGAAGATTTTCATTACTATCTACTGCTATGGCCATTGATAATATACTAGGATATTTACCCCTCAGGTGTGTTGCATCAATTTTAATATTTTCAAAAATATGTTTAAAAAACTCTTCCATATACACCAAAAGCCCAAAAATAATGTTGGAATTTATCATCATTTTTTTTCAATGCAACGTATGTATCTATGTCTCTATATTTTAGCTCACAAAATACTCTAGGGACATCACCATAATCCTTATCGAAATCACCTACCACCTTATTTATAGTTTTCACACGTACATAGTATGTCTTTTTATATAATATATTCACTCTAAATCATGATTTGATCTCTTTCTAAATGTGGATCTATAATCTTCTGATATCACAAAATGACTTTTAATTTTAAAAATTATAAATGAAGATGTGCATGTAGGATAAAAACCGTACGCATAATGTTCTAAATATTTTATAATCATGGACTTAATATCACCCCTTATAATTATGAAGATTTTTACTTGAACAGCCAACTAAAAAAGCAAGCTGATGCTGACTACAAATTTGTCATTTCCAACAATCATGTGGGATTTATTTTCCGATATTTCATTTCAATCATTTGACAGTAATTCAACATTTTTATTGCATTAAATTGAAGACTCTTAAATCTATTGACTTTCGCTTCCTTATTTAACCACTTTACAGTTGAATCTTCCAACTGCCATAAGCTTCCGTGAAGAAGGCCAGCCAAGAACACTTACGGTACTAAAAAGGGGAAGAAGGCAATTGCTGATCTACCAAGAAGTGGCGAATGAGCTGCTGCGCTTGCCTGGGAGCAAATGTAGGCACTTGGTGGCCGGCACCACGCACCGTCACAAACGTTAGCCCCTCGAAGATGATCGTCCACCCGCCGACCTGCATTCTGTCATACCATGGCTTCCATTCCTGAATAGTTTTCAGGCCAAGTTTGTTCAATGTCAGTCTTGTGGAGGTCACCGGTATTCTTCCATCAGTATCTCCACTGCAACACACAATTCAGATATGAAACTCACAGTTCATGGTCTAGTTCAGTAATGGCTAGTCCTTGCAATTCTCACCTGAAAACCCACACTCGGATGCCGCCATCGATGAGCTTGCGGATCACCGGGAGCACAGAGGAAGGTGCATCATTCCACTTGGAGATCGCGTCGCTGCACGAGTTCAAATGCTTTCAATTAGACGACAAGAACACTGCATTTTGACAATTGCCTGTGTTTTTACCTGCAATGAGTCCAAGTGTAGCCAATCTTAGTGGCGTTGGCATGTAGAGCTTCTTGCACATCTGGCCTGTTAAAGTATTTCTCGGTGTAATTCGGAACACATGGATCGTAACCGACTGGCTTTCGATGCCATCCACTCTGAAAGAGAGGGGAGAAAAAAGATAAACTAAAAGTTAATTTCATAAATAAACAAGAAGACTTTCTAAAATGAGGGAAGAACTTACATGTCTAGAGAGTATCTTAGGGGAGGCACCTTCAACAAAATAGGACCTTCTATTTGAAGCCATGGTGGAGTTTGAATCTACACATACTAGAGAATATAGGCTATACATATCGATGATATCGTAAACTGCAAAATACTCATCCAATGAACGACTACAGGCGTCCGTGACATTTTCTTTACTGAAATTGCAATTGTTCTTCACATCATGGTAAACTCGATCGGATATCACTGCATGATCCCATGCATAGTCTATCATACCAGTCTGATCTGTTTCATCATCCATCACGGCATTCCCGATCTAAGAGAGCAATAGTTTCACCTCATTGTTAGCTTCGATACCACTACTTCATGTAAACAGAAGGAGAGGCGATTCATCTTACAATGAAACCTTTGAAATTGATGTAGTTTTTGGCCGGAACAATCTTATTCTCATCGAAAATCTTCTCCGAAAGTTGTGGCACATAATGCCCTATCATGTAATCATAGAGAAGTCATTTAACTTTCAAGAATTCAAGGTAAGTCTGTGACTTACTTACCGGCATAACTTTCCCCGGCAATATAGAAGTCGTGAGACTTGAATCGTGGAAACCTCTTAAACCAATTCACAAGAAAGATGTAGGCATCTTCAGCTACAATTTGGTAATCAGAAAACAATCGAGTTATGAAACTTATTTTTGATCCAAATGCCTCCATCAAGCTATGAAACTTACCAGTGATAGCGTCTCCTAGTTTGTTCAAGTCAGAGCTTGTATTAGTATATGAAAACCCCACTCCGACCGGCGACTCCAGGAACAGCAAATTGGCCTCTGCAATCAGATAACTATCAGAAATGTTCACACTTCCATTAAGATGTAACTGACAAGGCTTGCCTTTGTTCCATGAATGCCTATTGAGTCCAAGTTCCGGCACGCCCTTTTGGATCAAGAAAGGCCCCAATTCTTCTGCCTCCCCATACCCTATGGAAGAACAGCCAGGCCCTAGACACAAACAATGCTAAGTAAAGACTGAAAACAAGAAATTTGTAACCTTCTTTACTGACAAAATAAAAACAACAAAAGAGATCACTTTATTGAGGCACACTCCATGAAAACATGGCTAAGCAGAGCACTCCATCAACACAAACACATCTACCAGTAGCTTCAGATACTTCCATGGCCATTAGGTACTTTCACCAGAGCTTAATTCAGCCATGCAAACAAAGTATTTGACCAAAGCTGGTCAAACAAGAAGCTTTGCGTATGATGAAATCAAGAGAAAGCAGATCCAAGGAGGATATATAATATAATTTTGACCAAGGATGAGATAATAATCCAGTAATTAATACTCCAACCGTGTGATTGAATGTCAAAGGCCTTGTTTTGTGTCATGAATGTGAAGAAGCAGAATTAGCTGCTGAGTGAGTTCACCTATAAACCTCTGAATATTGAATGTCTGAACTGGGAAAGAAAGAGAAAGGAGCAAACTGTGCAATGATTGACTGGAGTGCAATGTTTACTGTTGATGTGATTTAGACTGTCAAATGATTAATTGCTTTGTTTTTCTTTGAGTTATGGCGTGAGAGATTAGCAACCGTGACAGTGATTGATCGAAGAGAAGGTAAACAGATGAGGAAGTACCTCCGTTGAGCCAGAGGAGGAGGGGCTTGTTGTGGGAGTCGTGAGTGGCTTCGAAGAACCAGTAGAAGAGGGCGCGGCCGTGGGTCTCGTTAACGGTGACGTAGCCGGCGAATTGGCGGAAGGTCACCGGAGGCTGGCCGGGGAGGCGGGAGACGCGGTCGGCCTGCTGCTGCGCGAAGGCTGCTTCGTGGCCGGAGGAGTGGGACGGGGAGAGAAGGAGAAGAGAGAAGAGCAGGAGGAGGAAGAGAGAGGAAGAAGAAGAGGAAGAAGAAAGCGCCATGCGGTTGAATTAAGCTACAGAAGGAAAGGAATGGTGAATTTATAGTTGTGGGTGATTTTGCAAAATACCTTAAATAGCTTGATGGTTGAACTGACGAACAAGAGGTGCGGATGAGTGCCAGAGGAGAGGAGAAGAGATCCAGCATTAGTATTAGACGTTAAAAGAATTCGTTTAAAACCCATAACTTTACCTTTCTATTATTTATTTTTATTATTTTTAATCCAGTATCCTACTGATAAAAAGATGATCGATTTGAATTCATATCAATTTTTTGTCGACCATCCAAATAAATCTTAAACTATATGCGTTCCTAAATTTATTATCCTATTAAAAGAAAAATCCTTGCAGCACGTATCCAACTCTTAAAAAAAATGACTGATCCGACTCCATATAAATTTTATATCAGTGATCAAAACATTAAAAAAATACTCGTGAAGATCCATGCAAATAATCAATATTTTTAGATTTATCATCCTATTGAAAAAAAATTTCTATAGCACGCCATAACTAACTACTATACATCCCACTAAAGAAAAAATTTATATAGTACGCCGTAACTCGCTACTATAGTCCCGAGATAAAATGTAAAATATATAATTAATAAAGCATTATGATTTTACAAAATATAATTCAAGTGGTTTCGTTGATAAATTTTAATATCAATTGAAAAATTAAAATTTGGTAAAAATCAAAATGACCTTTTGTTTTTCCAAATTATCAAAGATACACATCACTTTGATATTTGATCGACGCTTCGTCTTATTGTTCAACTATATATTCACAGTTCAGGTCCTAATTATAATAAATTTGTAAAAAAATTTCTTTTAAATGGAGCACGTAATTAAAAGATACTGGGCTCCTGCGCTTTCCGCTACGAACACTTCCCAATTTACCTTAATAGTCAGTGGGAAATTTCCGTGGGATCGAACCGGTCACTCCAAATTCGATATTACCTAACCTGATCTAGTATTGTTCAGTATTATTCGTATTATTATTTTCCCAATAAATCTCTTACTTAAATCCTGACCCAATCAAACGTATTGGTCGCTATAGTTTACTTAATCTGTTTAAAAATATTCACATTATATTGACTATGATTTAGAGCTTTTATGACATAAATTTAATCATTTACCATTCACATTTAGCTACTGCAATATGTTGATATGAAAAACATCAAACGATCGAACCTGAGTTTTGATAATGACAAATGGTTTAAAGTTAAAGTTATTTGTGGTCTAACAAGTGTGAATGAGATTATAGGAAAGTCCTAAGTGTTCTTAGGCGAAAATCTTAACTGCGGTTAGGCAAGTGAAAAATCCTAGGGGTGGTAACTTTAGGCGAAAAGTCTTGGCGGGTCGAGAGCTTTGGGCAAAATCCTAGAGTCGGGACTCTAGGTTGAAATTTTGGTGTCGCGAACCAGGTGGAAGTCTGGACGGGTCATGGAGTAGACGACCAACATGAAGACTGGAAGCTTCAAATGCTAAGCAAAAGTTCAGTTGGTTTGGAGGATCAATCTGGCAACAGGTAAATTCTCCTGAGAGGAATAGGTGAGGACATGTTCCCCGGTTAAGGAACAGTAAGCATCGGTTCGACCTAGGATTTCTGAGAAACTCGAAATCAAAATTGGACAGTCCGAAGACTGTAAAATACTTTATTTTTCATGTCTATATTGTGCTAACTTTGTTTTGTAGGGTATGATTGGTTTCTTGGGCTAACATATTTTGCAAGAAGCGAATTGGGCATGTTTGGCTCGGATGAATAGTGTCCAAGGCGCCTCCGGGGTTGTTGGAGGCGCCTCGGGCGCCATGTGTAACGACCACCCTCCTTACTACTCCTCTGAGGGGTGACCGCTACTGAAACTACTATCTACACATAACTGATACTACTTACTTGTAACACTAGAAATGCTTTAAACTATTTGTTAAAAACATATCACATATCAAAATGCTTTAACCTGTTCTGATATTATTATTTTCTTTTCTTTTCTTACTTATTTAAACATGCAAATAAGTATAACACAAGCAAGTGTAACATATAGGCAATGAAGCTTAAGTATCTCTACTGTTTGCTACTTCCTTTATTATCTTGCATTCATGAAATCCTACCTAACGTGTCCTTGTTACAAAATTTTAGTTATTCATTCTACAACCAAAACAGTAATTAAGAGGAAGTGAAATAGACTACTACTTATTCATGTCCTAACAAGCCGAAATATATGCATTTCTTTCATACACATGTTCTTCTTTCATACACCAAAACTCTTACTGCTCATGCTTTCCTAACAAGCCAACAGTGCACATTTTTATAGACAAAAGAACTCCTGCAAATATGAATCCCACGGCAGAAATAAGACTCCACAAGCACATAAATACCGAGCAATGTGATTCCCACGGCAGAAAACTAACAACAATAGTGATACCAGTATACATGAGAGACTACTGTGCAATCAAATCCGAACTTCCCAGCAGATTTAACCTTCCAGAAATTTAACATTCCAGCAGAGTATAAAGAAGTAATGAACTTAAGCATTTAACATCCGAATAAATCCAACAACTTAACATTCCAGCAGATTTATAAGGAAGTACTGAGCATAAGAATATTTCTAGCATTTCACAGCAGATTAAAATTTCCAGCAATAACAAAAGGAAAACTAAGCATAGGAATTCGCTAGCTAGTCATATATCCTACTCATTGCAATTGAAAACAAATTTCACTACAGCAGAAGTAAATCCTGTGACAGTTCCATTAAAGCAAACTTATATAGCATACTAGCATCTAACAATTTTTTTTAACATGGCAATGTAGTCTCACTATAGCAGAAATTAAAAGAACATTAGCGGAACATTTCCAAAATCATCTAGCAAGGTCCCAAGCTCCCATATCAGCCACCACACACACACCATCGACGTCTCCTTGTCGCCTTCTTCTATAACACTTTAGCTTTTCCTTTATTTTTATCTATATCTGCAGTAGGAGGAAGGTAGTATCTATAAGCTAAAAGCTTAGTAAGTGCTTTCTACTCACAAAATCCGATAAGGAATGCATAAACATAAAAGAGAACAGGGGTACAAGCTCAATATGAAAATAGCAAATAGAACTACATCATGCATCTCTACAGGAAACAACCATTTAACTTGCTAGAATTTGCAACTGAGATAAAAGAACTTGTTCTGTTTGTTTCCAAATTAATACTTTTATACTTTAAAAATAATATTCAACTTTACTTGGGCCCGGCATTGTACCACTTTGCGCGCCTTTCTTAATGAGAATTGAGGTAGCTAATCCCAAAACCATTAAGACACTTCTAGACCTTATGTCTAGGGGCAACTTGGAGCCCATCCCTTGGACTTTGTGTCCGGTACATGCCCTTTTTTAAAAGTAAAATACTTTTCTTTATATCCTTCTTTAAATACTTCTTGTAATAAAATACCTTGGCATTTATTTAAGCACTTAGTGTGCTTTGATTCTAAATTCTGGAATTCAAGATCAATTTGTGGCCCTAGTCTTACTTTGCTTGTATTTCTCACATATATACATTATGCACGGGATTCTAAAACCATATGCCACTAATATGTATCTGGATATATTTTCAAAACAACCTCAATCAGAATTTAAAACCCACATGGTCTTAGGAAGCTCACGGCAGTAATAGGTTCCAAATGACAAGCTTGTGAAACAAAATATTTTTTTGAATCTTAACTATCCTTTAATCATGCCATGACTGGAAAGAAGCATAGCTACTTAGACATGCTTGCAATGTAATGCGCACACATCTAATTAAGCATGTTGTAACAATCAAGGAAGACACTTAAAAATCTGTCCGTGCTCTAAAAACAAAAACAGCAAAAGAACTTGAATTAAAACCCAAACTAAAATACTAGCAAAGGGTTGAAATCTGGACAATAGGCTAGAATGAAGGGCTGCTCTCGTTCATTACACAACAACAAGAAAATGCAAACAAAAACCCAAAAGCTACTCCTACCGCAGGTGAGAAGCACTTACATCGGGTTCTTGAACTTACAACCGAAGAGAAATGCCCTAGGGTTTCGGTAGAGCTTCGTTTCTCCCTTCTCCTTGTGTTCCCCGAGCTTTCCTTGCCGGAAAGGTCACCCACGGTTGGAGACCGGCCGGAAAAACCCCTCGCCGGCGTCGGGAGGAGGAACCCTAGCCTTGGCTGCGGTTTCGCCCGAGAGGAGAACAACGCCGTCGGGAGAGAAAAAGAGGGGAAAAGGATTTTTTTAGGGCTCGGGAAGAAATTTACCTCCTTAAATAACCTGGGTTATTTTGGTTCCATCTATTACTTAAATATATTTGTTCCCCCACTTAGTTAACAAAACGAGCTCAGCTCGGTTGGTTGGGACGCTTACTGCTTGGGCCCGAGAAGCTGGGTTCGAATCCCAGCTCTTGCACTTTGGTTTTTATTTTATTTTATTTTATTTTATTTTTTTTTAACTTTCTCCACTCGGTAAAAATACCAAACGGACTCCAAAATTTGCATAAAAATACTCTAAAAATTTCTAAAAATCTCTAGAATATTTTAAAAGCATTTCCAAATATTTTTAAGGATATTCAGAACTCAAAATAAGGAAAATTGGGTCGTTACAATTCCCCATACCTTATAAAAAGTTCGTCCTCGAACTTAGAATAGTTCTGGATATTTCTGTCTCATACTATCCTCCCGCTCCCAAGTGACTTCCTCGTGTTCCTGGTTCTGCCAGACGACCTTCACTAGTGGTACTTCTTTGCTTCTTAGTCTCTTGACTGCTCTGTCCACTATCCGTGTAGGTCTACTCTCAAAACTAAGATCCTCTTGGATCTGCACTGACTGAGGCTCAATCACTTGGCTAGGGTCATGGAGGCACTTCTTTAACATGGAGACATGAAACACATTGTGTATTGCTGACATGTCTTGTGGTAATTCCAGCTTATAAGCTACCTTACCAATCCTTTCTGAAATCAGATAAGGTCCTACATAGCGAGGACTTAATTTGCCCTTCTTGCCAAATCTCATCACTCCCTTCATAGGAGCAACCTTGAGAAAGACTGAATCTCCTACGTGGAATTCCAGTGGCCTACGGCGTGTGTCAGCATAACTCTTCTGTCTGCTCTGGGCAATCTCAATTCTTTGTCTGATCTTCTGGATGGCCTGAGTGGTCTCATCTATCAGCTCTGTTTGAATGCCCAGCTCTGCTTCCATTTCTTTTCTTTCACCTGCTTCTTGCCAGCATATAGGTGATCTGCACTTTCTACCATACAATGCTTCATATGGTGCCATCCTGATGGTGGCTTGGTAGCTATTGTTGTAGGCAAACTCAGCTAAGCACAGATACTTGCACCAACTGCCTTTAAAATCTAGTGCACAAGCCCTGAGCATATCTTCTAGGATCTGATTTACTCGCTCTGTCTGTCCATCAGTCTGAGGATGGAAGGTTGTGCTGAACTTGAGCTTGGTGCCTAGTGCAGTCTGTACACACTCCCAAAAGTGAGAGGTGAAGCGCCCATCTCTATCAGAAATAATAGATTTGGGAACTCCGTGAAGTCTGATCACCTCTTTAACGTATAGCTGTGCTAACTGCTCTATAGAGTGTGACACCTTGATGGCTTGAAAATGAGCAGACTTGGTCAATCTGTCCACTATCACCCATATCGCATCGTATCCATTTGTGGTTCTTGGGAGACCTGTTATGAAATCCATGGATATGTCTTCCCACTTCCACTCTGGTATAGGAAGAGGCTGTAGAACTCCTCCTGGTCTCTGGTGTTCTGCTTTGACTCTCTGACATGTCAGGCAGGTACTGACATATTTAGCCACATCTCTTTTGAGTCCAGACCACCAGAATTTCTGTTTCACGTCTTGGTACATCTTGGTAGAACCAGGATGCATAGAGTATGGCGTACTATGGGCCTCTTCTAAAATTCTCTTTCTCAGCTCTTCATCATTGGGAACACAAAGGCGATTTCCCTGATAAAGAATTCCACTGTCTGATACTCGAAATTCTGAATTTCCTTCTTCTTGTATTCCTTGCTTGATCTTTTGGATATCTGGATCTTCACTTTGCTTTTTCTGTATATCCTCAAGCAGGGTTGACTCTAAGGTCAATGCAGAAAGTTGCCCATAAATCATTTCAAGTCCGAAATCTGACAACTCCTTCTGTAGTGGCAGGGCTAATGAAGTCAAGGACATCAGGGATGCACTGGATTTTCTGCTTAGTGCATCTGCCACTTTATTAGCTTTACCTGGGTGGTAGAGGATTTCACAGTCATAATCTTTGACCAACTCTAGCCACCTACGCTGTCTCATGTTTAAGTCCTTCTGAGTGAAGAAGTACTTAAGACTCTGATGATCTGTGAAGATTCTACACTGGACTCCATACAAATAGTGTCGCCAGAGTTTCAGTGCAAAGACCACAGCTGCCAGCTCAAGATCATGAGTGGGATAGTTCTTCTCATAATCCTTGAGTTGTCTGGAAGCATAAGCTATAACTTTTCCTTCCTGCATGAGTACAGCTCCTAAGCCCATCTTGGAAGCATCACTGTAGATGTCAAAACTCTTGTCATCTTCTGGAACAGTCAGTATAGGAGCACTGGTCAGTCTCCTCTTGAGTTCTTGAAAACTCTGCTCACACTTATCTGACCATTCAAATTTCTTGTCCTTCCCGGTGAGGGCTGTAAGTGGAGAGGCTATCCTGGAAAAGTCCTCCACAAATTTCCTGTAGTACCCAGCTAAACCAAGGAAGCTTCTGATCTCCCTGACATTCTTGGGTCTCTTCCAGTTGCTGACCGCTTCTACTTTGGCTGGATCTACCTGAATACCTTCTTTTGAAACAATGTGACCTAGAAATGCCACCTGTTCCAACCAGAACTCGCACTTTGAGAATTTAGCATAGAGTTGCTTTTGTTGAAGGGTTTGCAGAACTATTCTCAAGTGCGTGTCATGCTCCTCTGAAGTTCTGGAATAGACTAGAATGTCGTCTATGAACACAATGACGAACTTGTCGAGGTATTCTCTGAACACTCTATTCATCAAGTCCATGAAGACTGCAGGTGCATTAGTCACACCAAAAGGCATGACTACGAATTCGTAGTGTCCGTATTTGGTCCTGAAAGCTGTTCTGGGTATATCACTCTCCTTCACTTTCAACTGATGGTACCCAGAGCGCAGATCTATCTTGGAGAACACTGTTGCCCCTTTCAATTGATCAAATAAATCATCGATCCTGGGCAGTGGATACCTGTTCTTGATGGTCACTTGATTTAGAGCTCTATAATCTATGCACATCCGCATAGATCCATCCTTCTTCTTGACAAACAACACAGGAGCTCCCCATGGTGAGTGACTAGGGCGAATGAAACCCTTGTCAAGTAGCTCCTGAAGTTGCTCTTGTAACTCTTTTAGCTCTGCTGGAGACATGCGATATGGAGCTTTTGATATTGGACCGGTACCAGGAACCAGTTCAATCTCAAACTCCACTTCTCTGTTGGGAGGTAGTCCAGGTAGCTCTTCTGGGAATACCTCTGGATACTCACAGACTACCCGAACTTCTTCCTGCTTAGGTCTTTCTTCTTCTTCTGTACTCACAATGAATGCAAGAAAACCAGCACACCCTTTAGCTAACATCTGGTGAGCTGTGAGAGAAGAGAGGAATTTCTGGGTCTTCCTCCTTGGTACTCCTGTAAATTCAAAGGAAGGTTCACCTTCTGGGTTAAAGATCACCTTCCTTCTGCGGCAGTCCACTGAAGCACTGTACTGGCTGAGGAAATCCATACCAAAAATGATATCGAAATCCTGCATAGCTAAGACTACCAGGTTAACATATAGCTCTCGGTCTGAAATTCTGATTGGTACAGACCGAAGCCACTGACTAGATTCCATTACGTCTCCAGAAGGCAGAGTTGTCAGGAACTTGAAATTCATGTTTTCTGTAGGTACCCGTAGTTCTTTGGCAAAAGGTATGGATACAAAAGAATGGGTCGCCCCAGTATCAAATAGTGCAGTAGCTATATGCTGAAAAATAACTACTTGACCTGTTACGACCGTGGAGGCACTAGCAGCTTCCTCTTTGGTAAGGGAGAATACTCTGGCATTGTCAAAGGCTGGAACTGGTGGAGCTTCCAACCTTCCTTGACTGATCTGAGGTCCTTCCAGAGTTGCAGGCATATAATGTAGTTGAGGCTTGGCTCCATATTGTATTGGCTGTGGCTGGGGTGCTTTGAACTTGTTAGGACACTGTTTGGCCATGTGTCCTTCTTGACCACAAGAATAACATCCAGTCTTACCCAAGAGGCAGGCTCCTGGATGTGTTCTCCCACATTTAGGGCAGGGAAGGAGCTTAGTCTGTTTGGTTTCTGGTCCTCCCTTCTGGTTACTTCCTGAATCCCACTGCTTTCTTTTAGTGCCCTTGCCTTTCCAGTTCTGATTATTTGACTGGGGTTTCTGATTTCCCCCAGTCTTGGTCTCCATCTTGATTGGCTTGTGTTGCTCTCTTTGTGCCTTCATGCTGCTCAGGTAGTGCTCAGCTACTAAGGCTCTACTGACCAACTCTTCTCCAGTCATGGGCTGATGAGTCCCACTGCTCACATTAAGTGATATCACAGGCTTCAGCATTCTGAGCATTAGTCTGACTCGCTCCTTCTCTGTACTTACTAGTTCTGGGCAGAGACGAGCTAGCCTGTTGAATCTTTTAACTGCTTCCTCTACTGTCAGATCCCCCTGTCTGAACTCCATAAACTCCTCGTAGTGCTTGTTGGTGATCTTTTGGCGAAAGAACTCGTCGTAGAATTCTGTCTCAAAATCAATCCATCTCATCGATTGACCGCCCTCTTGCTTTTGACTCTCTCCCACCACATGCGTGTGTCTCCAGTCAGGCAGAAGGAGGCACACTTGACCTTCTCGACTTCGCCGGTCAAGAAGCTCCATGGTGCTCTCCAGTGTCTTGAACCAAGCCTGGCATCCCAGGTAGTTTCAGCCACTGTATAAGGTAAGCTTCTTGTCTCTGGGGTGCTGTGACGACTCCCTGGGTAGCTGGTGGAACCTCAGTTACCACTGGAGTCTCCACAGTTACTGTTTGAGGAGTAGGAGGGACTGGTTGTTGATTTGCCATCAGATTGGCAATTACTTGCTGCTGCTCAGCTACTTGTTTCTGAAGTTGGGCAACAACTTCAGAAAGATTGGGCTCAGTTGAGCCTGGCCTCTCTTCCTCCTGAACTTGGTCCTCAGTACGAGCGGTACGGGGACGTCCTCTTCTCGACATCTAGTTAAACAAATAAGAAAATTTGATAATTTCTATACCCTTTCTAAACATACACATTTATATATTAAGAAAGGAAATAGCTAAAAACTCTTATCTTACTTAATCACTTATAAACAATCCATCCATACTGCAAATAATAATAATAAAGGAAAGCAATAAAGAAAGAACTTAAATACTTTCTTACTTGAAGGCGGCAAGGATGATGCTGATGTGTGTGTGTTGCTGAAAAATGGACCTGCTCTGATACCAACTGTAACGACCACCCTCCTTACTACTCCTCTGAGGGTGACCGCTACTGAAACTACTATCTACACATAACTGATACTACTTACTTTTAACACTAGAAATGCTTTAAACTATTTGTTAAAAACATATCACATATCAAAATGCTTTAACCTGTTCTGATATTATTATTTTCTTTTCTTTTCTTACTTATTTAAACATGCAAATAAGTATAACACAAGCAAGTGTAACATATAGGCAATGAAGCTTAAGTATCTCTACTGTTTGCTACTTCCTTTATTATCTTGCATTCATGAAATCCTACCTAACGTGTCCTTGTTACAAAATTTTAGTTATTCATTCTACAACCAAAACAGTAATTAAGAGGAAGTGAAATAGACTACTACTTATTCATGTCCTAACAAGCCGAAATATATGCATTTCTTTCATACACATGTTCTTCTTTCATACACCAAAACTCTTACTGCTCATGCTTTCCTAACAAGCCAACAGTGCACATTTTTATAGACAAAAGAACTCCTGCAAATATGAATCCCACGGCAGAAATAAGACTCCAGCTTAAGCACATAAATACCGAGCAATGTGATTCCCACGGCAGAAAACTAACAACATTAGTGATACCAGTATACATGAGAGACTACTGTGCAGTCAAATCCGAACTTCCCAGCAGATTTAACCTTCCAGAAATTTAACATTCCAGCAGAGTATAAAGAAGTAATGAACTTAAACATTTAACATCCGAATAAATCCAGCAACTTAACATTCCAGCAGATTTATAAGGAGGTACTGAACATAAGAATATTTCTAGCATTTCACAGCAGATTAAAATTTCCAGCAATAACAAAAGGAAAACTAAGCATAGGAATTCGCTAGCTAGTCATATATCCTACTCATTGCAATTGAAAACGAATTTCGCTACAGCAGAAGTAAATCCTGTGACAGTTCCATTAAAGCAAACTTATATAGCATACTAGCATCTAACAATTTTTTTTTTAACATGGCAATGTAGTCTCACTATAGCAGAAATTTAAAAGAACATTAGCAGAACATTTCCAAAATCATCTAGCAAGGTCCCAAGCTCCCATATCAGCCACCACACACACACCATCGACGTCTCCTTGTCGCCTTCTTCTATAACACTTTAGCTTTTCCTTTATTTTTATCTATATCTGCAGTAGGAGGAAGGTAGTATCTATAAGCTAAAAGCTTAGTAAGTGCTTTCTACTCACAAAATCCGATAAGGAATGCATAAACATAAAAGAGAACAGGGGTACAAGCTCAACATGAAAATAGCAAATAGAACTACATCATGCATCTCTACAGGAAACAACCATTTAACTTGCTAGAATTTGCAACTGAGATAAAAGAACTTGTTCTGTTTGTTTCCAAATTAATACTTTTATACTTTAAAAATAATATTCAACTTTACTTGGGCCCGGCATTGTACCACTTTGCGCGCCTTTCTTAATGAGAATTGAGGTAGCTAATCCCAAAACCATTAAGACACTTCTAGACCTTATGTCTAGGGGCAACTTGGAGCCCATCCCTTGGACTTTGTGTCTGGTGCATGCCCTTTTTTAAAAGTAAAATACTTTTCTTTATATCCTTCTTTAAATACTTCTTGTAATAAAATGCCTTGGCATTTATTTAAGCACTTAGTGTGCTTTGATTCTAAATTCTGGAATTCAAGATCAATTTGTGGCCCTAGTCTTACTTTGCTTGTATTTCTCACATATATACATTATGCACGGGATTCTAAAACCATATGCCACTAATATGTATCTGGATATATTTTCAAAACAACCTCAATCAGAATTTAAAACCCACATGGTCTTAGGAAGCTCACGGCAGTAATAGGTTCCAAATGACAAGCTTGTGAAACAAAATATTTTTTTGAATCTTAACTATCCTTTAATCATGCCATGACTGGAAAGAAGCATAGCTACTTAGACATGCTTGCAATGTAAGGCGAACACATCTAATTAAGCATGTTGTAACAATCAAGGAAGACACTTAAAAATCTGTCCGTGCTCTAAAAACAAAAACAGCAAAAGAACTTGAATTAAAACCCAAACTAAAATACTAGCAAAGGGTTGAAATCTGGACAATAGGCTAGAATGAAGGGCTGCTCTCGTTCATTACACAACAACAAGAAAATGCAAACAAAAACCCAAAAGCTACTCCTACCGCAGGTGAGAAGCACTTACATCGGGTTCTTGAACTTACAACCGAAGAGAAATGCCCTAGGGTTTCGGTAGAGCTTCGTTTCTCCCTTCTCCTTGTGTTCCCCGAGCTTTCCTTGCCGGAAAGGTCACCCACGGTTGGAGACCGGCCGGAAAAACCCCTCGCCGGCGTCGGGAGGAGGAACCCTAGCCTTGGCTGCGGTTTCGCCCGAGAGGAGAACAGCGCCGTCGGGAGAGAAAAAGAGGGGGAAAGGATTTTTTTAGGGCTCGGGAAGAAATTTACCTCCTTAAATAACCTGGGTTATTTTGGTTCCATCTATTACTTAAATATATTTGTTCCCCCACTTAGTTAACAAAACGAGCTTGCTCGTTTTGGTTGGGCCGCTTACTGCTTAGGCCCGAGAAGCTGGGTTCGAATCCCAGCTCTTGCACTTTGGTTTTTATTTTATTTTTTTTTATTTTTTTATTTTTTAAACTTTCTCCACTCGGTAAAAATACCAAACGGACTCCAAAATTTGCATAAAAATACTCTAAAAATTTCTAAAAATCTCTAGAATATTTTAAAAGCATTTCCAAATATTTTTAAGGATATTCAGAACTCAAAATAAGGAAAATTGGGTCGTTACACCATGGCTGTAGCTACGCAGGAAGCATGGTAGAAGGCGCCTTCCAAGTATGCTGAAGACGTCTTGGACAACTGATGGAAGACGCCTTCCATGGAGCTTGAACACACCTTCGGGTGAATAATCAAAGCCAACTGTCCGAACCAAAAGGAAGCAAAGAAGCAAAGGAAGAAGAAAGCACTGCAAGCGACATAGGATGAGTCTTCTTCAGAGGACTACAAAGAGCTTGAGCAGACGAGCTTCCTCGTGCTTACAGCCCGAGAACAAGTCAACAAATTAGAAACCGAGAGTGAGTCGAAAACAAAATCTGAGAGAAGCCACAGATTCGTATCCGTTTCCGAAGGGCCTAACCCCACTGTAAGAACCTCTCAATTAAATAAATTACATAATTTAGTTAATTATCTCATGTGTATAGCCAAATCCAACCTTCAAGGAAAGTCGCTCCAAAAGGAGGTAATAATTCTTAAGGAGGAGACTAAATTAAGTCCTTTGAATGAGCCAGTTCAAAATGGAAGTTCAACTCATGTCCAACAACTTGAGGAAGAAAATTTCAATTTTGAAAACTCAAGTTAAAGAACTTAAGGACACGTTGGAATCGTTCACTTTGGGTTTCAAGAATCTTGATCTGATTCTTGGAAAACAAAAAGTTGTCTACAACCGATCCGAACTTGGATTTACAGCTAAACAAAAATACAAATATTACTTATCGCTTGTAAATAGTGCAAAAAGAAAAATATTCCAAGCATGGGTCCCAAGTTGAGGCTATGATCCAGGGGGAGCAAATAGAAATACCATCTTTATCGATAAATAAATTGTTGGATCGTGAAACGTCGATAGAGGGGGGGGGTGAATATCGATTCGAAAAACAGCGTTAAAAAGAGTTAAGCGCAGCGGAATTTAAAAACAATAGACACAGTAATTTTTTACTTCGTTCGGAGCCTGTGACGACTCCTACTTGAAGGCCCGTACTCCGTGAGTACTTTTGTTGGGCAATTCACTAGCAATTCGAAATAATGATTACAAAAGACAGTACAAGGAATGCTAATAAAAATTAAAACAAAGCTATACCGACAGAAAGAAAACCACAAGGACAAGAGCACGTTGTCGGAGCTTCGTTAGCGTCGTTGGAGCGTAGAGCAGCAGAGCAAGCATTCTAAGAGTTCTGAGTTGATGAATTCAGCTCTGCCTCCGCCCCATCTTTTATATGAAGCTCGGGGCGCCCTGGATCCCTTCCGGGCGCCCTGGTGAGACGTGGCAAGTCCAACCAGCGAGCTCCAAGTGGCTACGCGCGATCAGGATAATTTTTGCCTCCAGGGCGCTCGGGTGCCTCCCGGGCGCCCGGACCTCCGGGCGCCCGGACCACCTTTTTCTAGTGAACAACTTTCCTGCAAAACAAGGTTAGTCCGAGACAAATAGATCCTGCAAAATAAAGTGTTAGCACAGTTTATGAGTTCAGTATAAGAAGTATGACTTAGCAAAACAGAGTATGACTTAGATTCCGTCTTTTCGAGATCGGAATCTAGTCACGATCTCGACTTAGATATCCGAAATTGATCTAAGCCAGATCGACGCCTAATGTTCCCTTCCCGGGAACGCGTCCTCGCAGTCACTCCCCTCCAGTAACTTACCTTACTTACTTGTCAGACGTCCGGTCAGCCCTTCAACCCGTCTAGACTTCTCGCCAGCTATCCGGTCAGCCCGTCGACCTAGCTGGACTTCTCGCCAAGCGTCCGGTCAGCCCGTCGACCCGCTTGGACTTCTCGCCAGCTATCCAGTCAGCCCGTCGACCTAGCTGGGCTTCGTGCCAGACATCCGGTCAGCCCGTCGACCTGTCTAGACTTCTCCTGCACACTCGATCAGAGTGTTAGACAACAACAGACTAACTTAACCTGATTTTAACAGGAATTTTTAAAATAGTTTTTAAAGACTTTTTAAAAATAATTTTTAAAGAATTTTTAAAATAGTTTTTTAAAGAATTTATTAAAATAGTTTTTAAAGAATTTTTTAAAATAGATTTTAAAGAATTTTTAAAAGAGTTTTTAATTTTTTTTTTTAA
The DNA here is from genome assembly GCF_018446385.1 of Zingiber officinale. Taxonomy (NCBI): domain Eukaryota; kingdom Viridiplantae; phylum Streptophyta; class Magnoliopsida; order Zingiberales; family Zingiberaceae; genus Zingiber; species Zingiber officinale. The sequence goes on from NC_055998.1 coordinate 82,938,375, forward strand.
ATAGTTTTAAAAGAATTTTTTTAAAAAAAATTTAAAGAATTTTTAAAATAAGTTTTAAAAGTTTTTAAAATAATTTTTAAAAGAATTTTTTTTTAAAAGGTTTTTTTTTAAAAAAATAATTAATTTAAAATAATTTTTAGGTTAAAATAAATTTTTAATTTAAAATAATTTTTAGGTTAAAATAAATATTTAAGTTAAAATAATAAATTTTTAAGTTAAAAGAAATTAAGTTTTAAAATAAATTTTTAAGTAAAAAAATTAAGTTTAATTTTTAAAATAGATTTTTAAAAAATATAATTTTAATTTAATTTAATTTAATTTAATTTAAAGTAATTTCAATTTAATTTGAAATTCGAAATTTAGTTTTAATTTGATTTTAATTAATTTTAATTTAATTTGAAATTCAAAATTTAATTTTAATTTGAAATTCAAAATTTAATTTTAATTAATTTTAATTTAATTTGAAATTCGAAATTCGAAATTTAATTTTAATTTGAAATTCAAAATTTAATTTTAATTAATTTTAAATTCGAAATTTAATTTTAATTTGAAATTCAAAATTTAATTTTAATTTGAAATTTAAAATTTAATTTTAATTTGAAAGTCAAATTTTAATTTTAATTTGAAATTCAAATTTTAATTTTAATTTGAAATTCAAAATTTAATTTTAATTTGAAATTCAAAATTTAATTTTAATTTGAAATTCAAATTTTAATTTTAATTAACTTTAAATTCGAAATTTAATTTTAATTTGAAATTCAAATTTTAATTTTAATTTGAAATTCAAATTTTAATTTTAATTTGAAATTCAAATTTTAATTTTAATTTTAAATTCAAAATTTAATTTTAATTTGAAATTGAAATTTTAATTTTAATTTGAAATTCAAAATTTAATTTTAATTTGAAATTCAAAATTTAATTTTAATTTGAAATTCAAAATTTAATTTCAAATTCAAAATTTAATTTTAATTTGAAATTCAAATTTTAATTAATTTTAATTTAGTTTGAAAATTAATTAATTTAATCTTTATTCATCTCACCCGATCTAGATTATCAATCAGGGAATCCTTTAATTTTGTGAGATGAGTTAGATTTAATTACAGAGTTTGGTTTAACTTGTGTTAGAGTCAGGCTTAGCTTTGGTCTCAACAAATAGGCATTCTTCGGATAAACTTCTAAGCTTGGTGAGTCACTTGGACGTCATTAGAAGTAACCAACCTTTCGATGTTTTCCGAATAGTCCTATCCACGGAGCTTTGTACTAAACCTTGGTCTAACTAGTTAGGATCCATTTAAAGGTAGTTTCAGTCGGTTCCACTTGGCCAAATGCACCAGATTGAAGCCATATCTTTCTAGACATGCGATGCCCAAGCTTCCCCAACGTACTATCATCAAAAAACTTTACCAGTACTATGATTCAAGTTAAACTTGAACCCTCTTTAACTAGTCCTAATTACCCTGTCGGGTAGGTTGGTTGGGGTTACCCTTTTCGGGTAGGTTGGTTAGGGTTACCTTGTCGGGTAGGTTAGTTTTGGAGGTGCCAGCTATTCTGGAGCCTCCCCCTGAATTATTGGCCATTAATTTAGTTTTTAGTTCTGGGTTTATTATACTTAAGTTTTGGTTAAAATTTAATGTTTAATTTGTAATTTAGCTTCTAAGTTTTTAATTTTGAATTAATTAAATTAGTCAAATTATCTTTCTTTAAGAGAATGTATTTAATATTTAAATTTTCTTTCAATTTCACTTTTATTAGGTTAATTGAATTATCTTTCTTTAATAGCTTATTTTTAAAGTTTAAGTTTTTATTCATTTTTAAATTTGAATTAATTAAATTGTTTGAATTATATTTCCTTAAAGGTTTATCTTTTAACCTTTTATTAATTGTTAATTTTGAATTTTTCAGATTATCTTTATTTAATATGTTATTTTTAACATTTAATTTTAATTTTGCTAAATTTAGTTTTGATTTTATCAAAATGTTTGATTTTATTCTTATATTTTCTTTATTTTTTAAGTTGATATAATTAGTGGAATTTATTAGATTATTCTTATCGTTAAAATTTAATTTTTTATTAATTAAATTATCTTGGGTTTGGATAGGATTTTCTAGATTAATATTGTCTAGAATATTAAATAATTTATTAATTTTATCTAGATCAATATTCACCTTGTCATCTCTATCATTTGAGTTTTCAGATTTGTTTAGGTTCAAGTTTGAATTTTTAAAATTAATTGGATTTGTTTTATCAGATAATATCCTAGGGGTATTTTTGTAATTATTGTCAACTACATTATTTTCACATATATTTTCAGAAATAATCAGATCAATACTCATATTTTCTAAACTACTATTAGCAGGGGTATTTTGGTAAATATCACTAACCTTGAGCGCAACCCCTAATTCAGTAGGCTTTTCGATTGGATCTAACCCGAGTTCAGATTCGATTTTTACTTGATCCTCGAGCTCCATCGGCTCCTCGTGAATTTTGATCAATTGGGCCCAAAGCTCATGTGCATCTTTGTACTTTTTTACTCTGCATAAAACATTGTTAGGTAAAACATTACAAATGATTTTACTTACATTTGTGTTTAGTTCTGAGTTCTGAGAAGGTTTTCTCAATATCAGCCAATAATCAAAGTTTACGCTTCCTAAGAAGCATTCCATTAATCGCTTCCAATAGTTGAAATCTTGATCGTATGGTGGTGGTTCATGAGGGTTTCGTCCTTCTTGAAGAGTCATTATTCTTGCACACAGAGAAACATAAAAAAATCCCAAGACTTGGTCTTGGATTAGCAGTGCTGAAAAAAATAATATTTCACTATTTTCAGAAAAAATAATAAAATATTAATAAAATATTTGAAAAAAATATTATTTCAAAATTTTGAAAATATAATATTTTTTAAATACTAAACAATGGGGAAGAGATGGCGATGGATTTTTCAAAAACCGTTTTGGAGGGAAAAAAATGAAAGGCGTAAGGTTTTATTTAAAAGACAAACAATATCTAATTTTTTTTCCTTTAAAACAACCCCCCCTTTGCTTGATTGGTGGTTGCACCAAATCAGAGCGGTACCTGCTCTGATACCACTTGTTGGATCGTGAAACGTCAATAGAGGGGGGGTGAATATCGATTCGAAAAACAGCGTTAAAAAGAGTTAAGCGCAGCGGAATTTAAAAACAATAGACACAGTAATTTTTTACTTCGTTCGGAGCCTGTGACAACTCCTACTTGAAGGCCCGTACTTCGTGAGTACTTTCGTTGGGCAATTCACTAGCAATTCGAAATAATGATTACAAAAGACAGTACAAGGAATGCTAATACAAATTAAAACAAAGCTATACCGACAGAAAGAAAACCACAAGGACAAGAGCACGTTGTCGGAGCTTCGTTAGCGTCGTTGGAGCATAGAGCAGCAGAGCAAGCAGTCTAAGAGTTCTGTGTTGATGAATTCAGCTCTGCCTCCGCCCCATCTTTTATATGAAGCTCGGGGCGCCCTGGATCCCTTCCGGGCGCCCTGGTGAGACGTGGCAAGTCCAACCAGCGAGCTCCAAGTGGCGACACGCGATTAGGATAATTTTTGCCTCCAGGGCGCCCGGGTGCCTCCCGGGCGCCCGGACCACCTTTTTCCAGCGAACAACTTTCCTGCAAAATAAGGTTAGTCCGAGACAAATAGATCCTGCAAAATAAAGTGTTAGCACAGTTTATGAGTTCAGTATAAGAAGTATGACTTAGCAAAACAGAGTATGACTTAGATTCCATTTTTCCGAGACCGGAATCTAGTCACGATCTCGACTTAGATATCCGAAATGGATCTAAGCCGGATCGACGCCTAATGTTCCCTTCCCGGGAACGCGTCCTCGCAGTCATTCCCCTCCAGTGACTTACCTTACTTACCTGCCAGACGTCCGGTCAGCCCTTCGACCCGTCTAGACTTCTCGCCAGCTATCCGGTCAGCCCGTCGACCTAGCTGGACTTCTCTCCAAGCTTCCGGTCAGCCCGTCGACCCGCTTGGACTTCTCGCCAGCTATCCGGTCAGCCCATCGACCTAGCTGGGCTTCGTGCCAGACATCCGGTCAGCCCGTCGACCTGTCTGGACTTCTCCTGCACACTCGATCAGAGTGTTAGACAACAACAGACTAACTTAACCTGATTTGTCATTCATCAAAACCTGGGTTAAATTGTTAGTGCTAACCGCACCAACATAAATTTGTTTGATGCTTGTTTTACTGCCTTTATTATACATGCTTAGACTAGGTTAGATAAAAACTTAGGCTTGGTTTACACTTGACCAGTTAGACCTAGGGGTTTCAGAAAGGAAATTAATATCCAATTTCTTTGAAAGATGTTGTTTAGAAGTGGTGGATGATCTCATACCCAAGAAGGCCTAGTGCCTCGTCACATTATGGAAACCAATCATTGAAATAAATTTTTAATTGACTGATTGTAAAACCTGAGTCTAACTCAAATGTAAATCAATCCTTAGATGATAATCTAAATTAAAGATAAAACTAATCATCTCACAACAACCTATAAGGTTCCCTGATTGATAATTTAGAAAAGGACGAGATGGACTTAGGTAAAATTTAGAATAAAACTTAATAAGTCAATTAATAAATCTTAATTATTCAAATAAAATTTTATTTAGAATAAAACTAAATAAGTCAATTATTCAAATCTTAATTATCATCTTAATAAATTAATAAATCTTAATTAATCAATGAATAAATCTTAATTAATAAATAAATAAATTAATAAATAAATAAATCTTAATTGATAAATAAATTAATCAATTAATAAATTTTAATTAATAAATAAATCAATTAATAAATCTTATTCAAATAAATTAATAAATCTTATTCAAATCAAATAAATTTATTAAATCTAATCAATTTAACCAATTCATAACTTAACTTAACTTAATAATTCTAATAAATTAAATTAAACTTAAAACTCAATCAACCATCTCACAGCCACCCATAGGAATAATATATTTGAAAACCTAGATTGGGTGAGATAAAAAAGAAGGGGCTGAACCCAATCAAATCTATCTTACAATCCTTTAAAAATTGGATCCAAATCAATACTTTATGTGTAAGAACATAACGTTTTGGATCAATGGATGTTGAATAGCGGATGCTCCAGACACATGACTAGAGACTGATTGAAGTTCACCAAGATAGAATTCAAAAAATCTAGGGTCAGTTGCATTCGACAATGACGGAACACTTAAGGTAATCAGAACAGGTAATATCAAACTGAGTTCCAATTTTTATATTCGAAAAGTTTTATTGGTTGATCAATTGAATTTCAACTTGCTTAGCATTAGTCAATTATGTGACTCTGGGTACTTAGTCACATTTTCAAACTTTGAGTGTTTAATTAAAAATGTTAAAAATCCTGAAATTACACTTAAGGGAATTAAGATAAAGAACATCTATACAATTGACCTACCAACCTCCTCACTAAAGTGTCTCCTAACACAACAAGAGGAGACTAAGTTATCGCACAGAAGACTGGGTCACACTCATATCGGACTCATTTCAAAAATGAGTTAAAATGACCTAGTTAAATGTTTACCCATGTTAAAAAATTTAGAAAATACAATCTGTAATTCTTGTCAACAAGGTAAACAAACCAAGTCAACCCACAAGTTAACCAACCTAAATAGAACTAATTCAATACTTGAACTCCTACATTTAGACCTATTTGATTCACATGGAGCCAAGTCACTAAGTAAAAACCAATATTACTTAGTTATAATTGATGATTACTCAAGATTTACTTGGGTAAAATTTTTGAAAACAAAAGATGAAACTTACAAAATATTTGAATCTTTTTACAAGTTAATTGAAAATGAAAAAGATACTAAAATTAAAAGAATTAGTAGTGGCCATGGAGTGGAATTTGACAATTATAGGTTTAATGAATTTTACCAATCAAATGGCTACAATCATGAATTCTCATGTCCTGGAACCTTCCAACAAAATAGTTTAGTAGAACGAAAAAAATAGAACACTACAAGAAGCCGCTAGAACCATGTTAAACAAATATAACCTAAATAATCAATTCTGGGCCAAAGCGATAAATACGGCATGCTACATTCAAAATAGAGTACTAATCAATAAATTTCAAAATAAAACTCCATATGAAATATATTATAATAAAATCCCTAGCTTAAATTATTTAAAGCTGTTTGGATGTAAAGTCCACATTCTAAATACTAAGGACTACTTAGGAAAGTTTATATCAAAATCAACAACAAGAATCATTTTAGGGTACTCCACAATCAGTAGGGCTTATCGAGTGTATAACAAAGATACCCTAAAAGTTGAAGAAACAACTAATGTGATTTTTGATGAAGAAAATAACTTACCTAATCCAACAAATGAAAATATCAATCGAAATACAGAAAATATTAATACAAGAAATATAAAAGATGATGAAGAAATTCAAATTAAATCTAGAAAAGCACAAGAACCAGTTGTTGATCCTAACATAAGACCTTCAAGAATAAGTTCCAACCACCCATCTGACCAAATTTTGGGTGACCCAACCCTAGGAGTCCGAACTATATCATCCTATAGAAACATGAGTCAGAATTAAACCCAAGACTATAGAAGAGATCTTACCTAACCCAGACTGGATCTTAGCAATGCAAGAGGAGTTAGCCCAATTTGAAAGAAACCAAGTTTGGGAACTTGTACGTAAACCCATAAGTAAAACCATAGTTAACACTGAATGGGTATTTAGAAATAAATTGGATGATAAGGGTGAAATAGTAAGAAATAAAGCTAGACTAGTAGCAAAAGGGTTCGACCAAGTAGAAGGGTTAGACTATGATGAAACTTATGTACCTGTTGCTAGACTTGAATCCATAAGGATACTGGTAGCCTATGCAGCACATAAAGAATTCAAATTATACTAAATGGGTGTAAAATCTACATTCTTAAATGAGTTCATCAAGAAAGAGGTGTATGTAAGTCAACCCCCAGGATTTGAGGATTTGGACCACCTAAATCATGTCTTTAGGTTAAAGAAAGCCCTATATGGACTAAAAAGTACCTAGGGCTTGGTATGAACGCCTATCAACTTATCTAATATCTAACGGATTTAAACAAGGGCAAATAGATCAAACTTTATTTGTAAAAATCTTAGAAAAAGACATCTTTATAGTCCAAATTTACGTAGATGACATAATTTTTGGCTCGACCAACACTAAGTTTTTAAAAGACTTTACTAAATTAATGGAAAGTGAATTTGAAATGAGCTTAGTAGGAGAACTTAATTTTTTCTTAGGCTTACAAATTAAACAAACCAAAGAAGGAATATATATTTTTCAAACAAAATATGCTAAGGAATTAATTAAAAAGTTTGGCATGGAAAATTCTAAAAATATAAATACCCCAATGACAACTAATGTTAAAATTGATTATGATTTAGAAGAAAAATCAGTAAACTTAAAATATTATCAAAGTGCAATAGGGAGTCTACTATACCTAACTGCAAGTCGACCTGATATTCTATTTGTAGTAGGTATGTGTACAATGTACTAATTTTGTGCAAAAGAATCACAACTAACAAATGTTAAAAGAATACTTGGATACATTAAGGGAACCCTAAATGTAGGACTTTGGTACCCTAGGACTAGCACTTTTTGTTGGACCCCGTGGTTGGTTTGATATGATCAACTAAGTTAGTTAGGTCCGGTTTGTTTTTGATTCCTGTGTTTAAGTGTGCAGGAGCTTAGGAGCGAAGAAAGTCAAGCGGAAGACGCAGCTAGCGAGAAGGACGACACGGGAAGGGAGCCGACGGGCTCGGTGCGTTCGAAGGACTAAAGAGTTGCGGAAGAGTACACCGGTGGGCGAGAAGAACGTGCGCGACGTTCGAGGGACGTAAAGCCGAGACGAAAGACTGCTCGAGGAAAAGGCCAGGAATTGGATTCGGGTGAGCCCTATTCCGATTGACCGAAATCACCCAAGTTATCGGAGTATCGGAAGCTAAAATAAAGGCTAAAGGAGCTGGAACGCTAGCTTGAGGCGCTCTCAATGAAGTACTAAAGGTGCCTGCATTGTCCTCAACCTTAGAGGCGCCTCCAACAAGTGTTGAAGGCGCCTTAAACAATGGAGGTGCCTTCAACACTGCTTGAGGCACCTCCAAGCTGGCCAACTCGACTGTTTGAGCGCGGATAGAGTTTTATCCGCTTGACTTGGTTAGAGGCATCTTGGACCTTTGTTAGAGGCACCTTGGACCTTCGAGATAGAATTTCTAGGAGCTATTTAAAGGCCCCTGGAGCTAGGAAATGATTACTCAATCAAGCATTCAATTCCTAGCAACTTGTGAACTGTTTTAGTGTGTAAAAAGGCTTCTCCGCCTACAGTGAAGGAGACATTCTAGTGGAGCTGTTCAACCGTCTTGGATTAACTACCGTCTTGGTTGTAACCAAGTTAATTTCTTGTCTCTTATTTTAATTCTGCCTTTTCCTTTAATTGTTGCTATTTATTTTGAGTTAAAAATCCAAGGAGGGTATACTTTTATTTTGCAAGCAATTCACCTCCCTCTTGCCAGCCTCCCTGCACCAACAAGTGGTATCAGAGCCTGACCACCTCAGAAGGACTAACTGCCAACTGAAGTACAAAGATAAAGATAATGGTCGGAGCGAACATTCATCCCCCGAAGTTCGACGGAGACTTCACTACGTGGAAACGCAAAATGGAGGTATTTTTTAAGACTGAATTCAATATTATTTTAATAATGAAATATGGATATACATCGCCAAAAGACAAAGAAGAATGCAACTGGACGAAGAAGGAGCAGGCCGATTTCGTGGCCAACGGAAAGATGGAATTTCACCTGCTCAGTGTTCTGCCTCCCCAGGAGGTAAGTCAGATCGGAAGCTACGACTTCGCCAAAGACCTCTGAGATAAATTCTTGGAGCTCCACGAAGGCACCTCAGAAGCAAAGCTAGCGAGGCGTGACATCCTCCGGACTCAGCTGACGAATCTCTGGATGAACATCGGTGAGAAGGTAGCGCAACTCCAAGCGAGAATCAAGTTGCTGATAACGCAACTGACAAATCTCGGTGAATCGGTAACAAACCGAGATTCCATCCGGTATGCACTCAACGCCTTCCCAAGGACTCCAGAGTGGGCTTCCTTAGTAGATGCTTACTACATCTCTAAGGACTTTGAGGTAAGTAGTTTAAAAAGTTTATTTCTACCTTCGAATTTCACGAGTCTTGACTTGCAGAGCCTCAACAAGTAGAAAAGTTGAACCTTAACATTGCCCTACAAGCCGAAAAGGATGATCCCAATTCTGAAGCATCAATCGACGAAATCGAAGCGACGCTACTGGTAAAACGTTTCAATAAATTTCTTAAAACTAATAAATTTCGATGACAGTCGAGAAAGCATCAGCGCAACAGAAGAACGGTCCGGTTCTACAATTGCAACGAAGAAGGGCATATCAAGGATGATTGCCTAAAAATAAAGCAAAAGACAAAAGACAAGGAGAAGGTAAAGTACAAGTCAAATTCCTCCAAGCACAAAATCCTGAAGGCCACGTGGAATGATTCGACGTTCTTCGAATCTGAAGTCGAAGCCCTCTCGGGACTAGCACTGATCGCCAACCATTTTGCCAGAAGAAGAGTCAAGCTCATAAATGAGCATAGATGAAGGGGGAGGAACATCAGAAGAGGAAAGCTATGATGAAGGGGGAGCATCACAAAATAAGGTAAGTAACGTACGTGCTCTAAACCCTAAACAGTCGTTTCAATTTATTAAAGCTCTTTCTAAAGACTTAGCTGAATCAGAAAAAGAAATTGCTAACTTAAATAAAATGTTAGATAATTTGAAATCTGAAAATGATAAATTGAAACTCCAAATTGAAAAGTTAAAATATGATGCATGTTTAAATACTAATGTTTTTCAAAAATCAAAAAATAAGATTTATGGAAAATTAAATTGGTATATAAGAAAACATCAATGTCAACTTAGAAGAATACCTAAGGGCTATATACCCCCTAAGTTTTTAACTAACCCTGTAGCAAGGAATCTATATTGGGTTCCAAAATCTTTACTGGATTAAAATCTCTTTAAGTTAAGGCTTTCAGAAGAACATTAAACATTAAAATTTCTTTATGAGGCTTTGACTAAGGAAGTGGTTGTTGCTTCAATAACTAAGAAGGCCTAGTGCCTCGCCATGACCTCGAAGCCAAAATATTGAAAATAAAATGTTTAATTAACTTTCTGATAAAAGTATTAAAATTAAAAATAGATAATACTTTGAAAAGTTTCTTAAACATTTTTTGGAAATTCTTCAAAAACATCTTTTTCTAGAAAAATGTTTTTTAGAAAAATTCTCAATTAGATTTTTTTAATTATCTTAACTAAATTTTTCTAAAAAAGATTTGTTTTTAAGAACATTACTAAATTAAAATATTTTAGTCTGATCTTGTACTTAGAAAACTTGAATTTTTCTCTTACTTAGAAAATTTTTAACTTAGATTTTTTTTTTCCTTTGTTCCCCACTCTTTTTGCTGTGATCAAAGGGGGAGATAGTGAGTTTAAGTTTAGGGAGAGTTAGGAAAATTATAATTTTTTTCTAACTTATGTTGCAAATTAAATTATTGCAATCCTTGTACTTAAAATGTAAGTTTAGTAATTTACTTAAAATTACTATTTGTTTGCTTTTTCCCTAACATGAACTTGGGTTGATGCACATAAAAAAGAGGGAGATTGTTAGACCCCGTGGTTATTTTGATGTGATCAACCAAGTTAGTTAGGTTATGTTTGTTTTTGATCTCTATGTCTAAGTGTGCAGGAGTTTAGGAGCGCAGGAAGTCGAGCGGAAGACGCAGCTAGCGAGAAGGACGACACAGGAAGGGAGTCGACGGGTTCGGTGCATCCGAAGGACGAGAGAGCTACGGAAGAGTACACTGGTGGGAGAGAAGAATGTGCACGACGTTCGAGGGATGTAAAGCCAGGATAGAAGACTGCTCGAGAAAAAGGTCGAAAATTGGGTTCGGGTGAGCCCTATTCTGGTTGGCCACAATCACCTAAGTTATCGGAGCATCGGAAGCTAAAATGAAGGCTAAAGGAGCTGGAACGCTAGCTTGAGGCACCCTCAATGAAGTACTAAAGGTGCCTGCGCTGTCCTCAACCTTGGAGGCTCCTCCAACAAGTGTTGAAGGCACCTTAAACAATGGAGGCACCTTCAACACTGCTTGAGGCACCTCCAAGCTGGTCAACTCGATCGTTTGAGCACGGATAGAGTTTTATCCGCTTGACTTGGTTAGAGGTACCTTGGACCTTTGTTAGAGGCGCCTTGGACCTTCGAGATAGAATTTTCAAGAGCTATTTAAAGGCCCCTGGAGCTAGGAAATGATTACTCAATCAAGCATTCAATTCCTAGCAACTTGTGAACTCTTTTAGTGTGTAAAAAGGCTTCTCTGCCTATAGTGAAGGAGACATTCTAGTGGAGCTGTTCAACCACCTTAGATTAACAACCGTCTTGGTTGTAACCAAGTTAATTTCTTTTCTTTATTTTAATTCATCCTTTTCCTTTAATTGTTACTATTTATTTTGAATTAAAAATCCGAGGAGGGTATACTTTTATTTTGCAGGCAATTCACCCCCCTTTTGCCGGCCTCGCTGTACCAATACTTTTAACCTAGTTGGCTATTCTGACTCAGATTATGCCGAGTACAAACTAGATAGAAAAAAGTACAAGTGGAAGCTATCAATTTCTAGGTCAGTGCCTAGTAAGTTGGTCAAGAAAAAAGCAACATTGTGTTGTTTTATCCACTACTGAAGTCATGGGGGAATGCACATCTCAACTATTATGGATGATGCATACCTTAAAGGACTATCAATTAGAATATAAAAATACAAAAATTTTAATTAATAATATAAGTTCAATAAACTTAACCAAAATCCCAATCCAACACTCAAGGACTAAACACATAGAAGTGAAACATCACTTTGTAAGGGATCATGTAGCTAAGGGTGACATTGTAATTAACTATGTTGAGTCCAAGTCAAACCTGCCTGACATTTTTACAAAACCCTTACCTGAACTTAAGTTCAGTGCACTTAGAAGATAAATAGGGATGCGTTTAGTTGAATAGAGTTTACTTTCAAAATATTCCTCTTTACTATTGCTATTTCAAAACTTATATTTCTTGATTTTAAAATTCTAGGAAAAATATTTTCAAAATCCCAATTTTATTAGACTTTCAAAAGATTGGACTTAGCTTAGGTATTTACCCCCTAGAAATCATGTTGCCCTAGGTCTCAGCCAGAGTATCTCACAAGCACACTAGGCTTACCTTGCTTGTGTATGAAAAACACTTAGAATGGTGTGAGATACATACGGTACTACTTGGACTTCAGAATGCTTATGTCTGTGCATCAACATAAGTCTGGGTAATAAATACCAAAATTAAATTAATCAAGTTAAGTTATCCATGCTTAGTCAAACTAATTGGATCATCTACTTAATTTGACTAACCAAGTGAAAGCTACTACCTAATGGTAAACAACTGGTATCTAAAGGTTAGACATTTTGTTAAGAAAGATGTTTATGTTGATTTTTTTTTAACACTCATGCTTGGACTCTAGGACTCTAAAACTTATAAAATTTTTTTGGCATTAATCAAGGGGGAGTGAAAGGAGCCAAGTTAAATATACTTGAAAGTTAAAATATTCTTTTTCAAAATTTCAAAGCTATATTTTTCATTAAAATTTAAAAGTATTTTTGAAAAAGAAAGTTCAGTTTTTATTTTTTTTAAAGGGTAGTTTTTTTGTGTTACTTTTAAGCGAAGTGTTTAAACAAAATTATCTTAAAGCTAAGTGTTTATCAAATCGTTCTAAACCTAAGTGTTTCCAAAGCTTAAATTTTAACTAAGTTTTTTTTAAAAAAAAACTAAGTATTTTCAAAGTATTTCTAATTTAGCTAGGTGTTTTTCAAAGTAATTATTTTCAAAACTAAGCTAAATTGTTTGGTGAAAAAGCTAAGTACTAAATTTAAATTTTTTTAAAGCCTAACCTTTTATCACAAGCCTTTTTCAAGCTAAGTACTTAAGTTACATTTGTTTAAAACTAAATTTTTTATCAGACATTAAAATTAACTATGAGTTTTCTCAAATTTTTATCTGGTTTAAATTATTTCAACTATTTTTTGATATATGACAAAGGAGGAGATAAAAGTGAAAGTTAAGTAATTAAAGAAAAGTGAAACTTAAGTGATTAAGGGGGAGCTATAACAAGCTGTTCTAAATATTACATCTTTTTAATTGCACTTGATATTACATCTTTTTATAATATTGCATCTTTTTAACTTGTGCATAGTTATGTTCTACAAATTGCCTTTCTTTTTATAATCGAGTTATGTTTTACTTAACTTTTAATTTAGTTGTAATAATAAAAAAGGGGGAGATTGTTGGTGCAAGAAATATCAGACGATCGAACCTGAGTTTTGATAATGATAAAGGATTCAAAGTTAAGGTTATTTGTGGTCTAACGAGTTTGAATGAGATTGCAAGAAAGTCATAAGTATTCTTAGGCGAAAGTCCTAACCGCGGTTAGGCAAGTGGAAAACTTTAGGGGGTGGTAACCCTAGGTGGAAAGTCTTGGCGGGTCGAGAGCTTCGGGCAAAATCCTAGAGTCGGGGACTCTAGGGTGAAATCCTGGTGTTGTGAACCGGGTGGAAGTCAAGACGGGTCATGGAGCGGACGTCCAGCATGAAGACCGGAAGCTTCGGACGTTGAGCAAAATTCTAGTTGGTTTGGAGGATCAATCTGACAATAGATAAACTCTCCTAAGAGGAGTAGGTGAGGATGTGTTCTCCGATGAGGGAACAGTAAGTGTCGATTCGACCTAGGGTTTTTGAGAAACTCGAAGTCAAAATCGGACAGTTCGAAGACTATCAAATGCTTTATTTTTCATGTGTATATTGTGCTAACTTTATTTTGAAGGGTATGGTTGGTTTCTTGAACTTACGTATTTTACATGAAACAAATTGGGCATGTTTGGCTCGGATGAGCAGTGTCTGAGGTGCCTCCAGGGCTGTTGGAGGCGCCTTGGGTGCCTTGGCTGTAATTGCGCAGGAAGTAGGGCAGAAGGCACCTTCCAAGTATGCTGAAGGCGCCTTGGACAACTGATGGAAGGCGCCTTCCATGGAGCTTGAAGGCGCCTTAGGGTGGATAATCAGCAACCATAGTGGAGCTTATCGACGACCGAGATTTGGGAGATAAGAGTTTGCTGAAGGTGCCTTCCAAGGAGCTTGAAGGCGTCTTCTAAGGAGCTTGAAGGCTCCTTCAACGACCCTATATAAGCAGGTCACGAATTGATGCATAGAACACTTCTCTTTACGATCTTTCTATTGCGCATTGCTCTATAAGATGAACCTGTGACTTAGTGACGTGACTCCGACGATCCAACTCCGAATATGTAGTGACGAGTCTCTGACGACCAAAAGCACGACCTTCCAGATCCGAAAAGTCGTGAGTATACTTTTATTGTTGCACTTAAAATATAAATCATTGTACTTCAGTTTTATACTTGTAATTTCCGAACTGATAGTGGATTGCCCAATGAAAGCATTCTTACATGCGGGCCTTGGAGCAGGAGTCGCCATAAGCTCCGAACCAAGTAAAATCTTGGTGTTTGTGTATTGTTTTTATTATTTCGCTGCGTATCTCTGATCGATTATCTCAAAACGAAAGTGAAAGCCACGAGCACTATTCACCCCCCCCCCTCTTCTAGCACTTTACGATCCTACACAATATACATAGTTACCACAACATATCGAATTGATTCAAAATTTAAATGGAGAGATAATAATAAAAATACAGTTAAATAATTATACATAGCACCATTGTCTTTATAAAAAAATGAATGTGGAATGTATGATTTAGAAGAAGAAAAGTCCTTTTAATTTTACTCATTAAAATTTATATTTTGAATATATATTTTTAAAATATTTAATTATTAAAATTATTTTTAAATAAAAAAAAAATATTAAATTGAGTTCAACTTAATCTGTAATTGATTCTGCGAGGACGATGCATAACACTGATTGAGCTTGGTAGTGCATAGCATCGATTAAGAGCATTCATAGTCATGGATAACAACAGAGTGAGGTTATGGTTTACCTGGGCTGTAGCCCAGGGGCCGACGGTATCGAATAGGATAAAATTTAGAATTTATGGTGGAAAAAATAAAAAAACACTAGAGAAAGAGGAATTAGCCTGGGGCGACGGTGTCGGGGTTGGCGGTCGTTACCCACAACCTGGAATCAGCCCTGGTAGATCACCCGGGCTGGCTCTGCCATTGGTCATGGATACTCTTGGAGAGCTCATTCATTGTCACATCCGTATCACGTCAAAAGTAAAAAAAAAACCTCATATATCTGCCCACTATCAAAAAAATCTCTCAACTACTCCTTAGTGATCTCACACTTATTCATTATATATATTTCTTATCTTTTCTTCCTATTTTACCTAATATATAATTAATTTTATAAAATTTAAATTCATAAATTACTAACATTGAATAACATTAATAATAAAAAAATTACATAAATATTACGGTATACAAAAATTATAATAAAAGACATAAATTATAATAATATATATAAAAAATAAAATACATCTAAACCTTATGAAAGATCTCAGCTTCCCACAAAGTCATTTTTTTATTTGATATTCTTTAATATTTTATCATTATTTATCGATGATTTGTTCCATTGTGTTGCCCTTAACTTTAGATTTGTCTTTCCTCTTCGATGCCTTTTGCCCTATCAGATGAATGCAGACTTCAGAGTCATCCATATCAATATTCGTATCTATATTTGATGTTGAAGTGTTCCTCCTTACTCAGATGTCCTTGCCTTTGTACTAGAGTAATCAGCAACTGATTGTAGAACATAGTTCTCATACTCTCTGAAAACCCTCCATACATACATATACTTGAAATCCTTGTTATTGTTGTTAGCTTTCTACATATGTAGTGTGTTTTCTAACACATTCTTGTCACTCCAACCACTTTGAAGATGAGTATAAAAATATTATAAGTTACATAAAATTCATTTACCATCAGCGTAAATTTATAGTAATGTGATTTTAGTCGCTAATAGCTTCTCGCCAAAGTGCCAGTGGGCTAATGCTTGTTGTAGTGATTAGCTATACGTTTCCAAAAAACTTGATCCTTCTAGTCATTACCAATGACTATGTCTATAACAACCCAAATTTCTCCATTTCGAGTCCCAAAAGTAATTTAAAAATATTTTAAAATGCTATAGAAAAATTCTAGAGATTTTTAGGAATTTTTAGAGTATTTTTACGTAATTTTTGGAGTTCGTTTGGTATTTTTACCAAGAGGAAGAAGTAAAAAAGAAAAAGAAAAATAATATATGTTGAAGCCAGGTTTTGAACCCAAGATCACGGACCCGAACCCGAGTCTTAACAAACTCAACCCAACCATCTGGTCTACGGATGTTTTGTTAATCATATATGGAGCGATATATATTTAATTAGTAGTTAGGAACAGTAAAATAAATTGAAAATAAAAGTGCGCGGTTGAGGAATCAAAGCTGAGATCTCTGACTTGGTTAAAACCTGGCTAACCAAGTGTGCTGCGGGCAGTTTTGTTTAAGAATAGATAGTAAAATTATTTAAGGTATAGTTGATAATGAAACCCTAGTTTTAAAAAGGAATTGTTTTATTTTCCCGAACCCTAAAAACCCTTTTCCTCTCGCACGCGGCGACGGCGTCGGCTTCTCTCAGGCAGAAATGAAGAAGAGGGCTAGGGCTTCACCTCTATCTCCTCCTCCCGTGCACCTTCTCCTCTCGAGCAACAGTGAAGAAGAAGCTCGTGAGCACCTTGTCGAGGAGGACGCGCGTACACGAAGAGAACGCCGAGATCGCGAGCTTCCCCGAAACCCTAGGATCGTTTCTTCGGCTGTAAGTCCAAGAAACTCAAGGGTAAGTTGCTACTCACCTGCAGTAGGATAGCTCCGAAGTTTTATTCCTTGTTTCTTTCTTTTTCCCGAAAGCTTGGGACAGATTGTAGGTGCTCTGTGTTTTTGATCGGGTTCTATGCTACTTAGTTTCATGTTTTGAGTTTTGATACAAGTTTTAAGCGAGTTCTTTCAATGGTAGCATTGGGGTTCTGCTGTAAAAATCGGGTAGTTTGATTCAGAAAGAGGTTCAAGGGATGATTCTGAAAGATATAATATGTTTGATAATGATGTTGCTATTAATCGAGCAAGCATTAGAGAACTACAGAATGGAAGAGAGAGTAAAGCTCAAAGAAAGGAAGAGAGTGATTGGTATAGATTTAAGCATGAGCATATTTCGAATTCTACTATTAGTAAAGCTTGAGCAGTATTTTCTAGCTTTTCCCTTTGCTATCTAGCTATTCCCTTTGCTATTAAATATGCATGAT
Organism: Zingiber officinale; assembly: GCF_018446385.1. Classification (NCBI taxonomy): domain Eukaryota; kingdom Viridiplantae; phylum Streptophyta; class Magnoliopsida; order Zingiberales; family Zingiberaceae; genus Zingiber; species Zingiber officinale. Next base: position 82,955,820 of record NC_055998.1, read on the forward strand.
CGGATTTTATTTTCTATTTCTTTACTATAGATTTAAGTAAAAGCACAGTAGAAATTGTGAGGACAGATTCTGAACCTGTAGATGATACATGGATCATGTTTTAGCCTTGTTCGTTCTTATTTCTTAGATCGATAATGTGTTTGTTAATTTAAGTTATGCAAAAGGGATAAGTTGGGTTTTGAGTTTCTAGACAAGACTCTTAGGGAAATTCGTGTGGCTTTGATGATGTTTTACTCCTTTCTATCCCAGTTAAAAGTTTAGACAGATTTAAGGGTAGATAAGCTTTGAATGAAGATGCTCTTGTTCTTCTACCATTTACAAAGTTCTGTACAGATTTGTTGGGTTTAATTCGAAGGAGCTTGATCCTATTCATTATGGAGGTTTTGGAAGTAGATGTACCCAGCAGCTAGACCACCAATTGGGTGTCTGCTAAGATTAAAAAAAAGATAGGTTAGGTATATAGTAATATAAAAGCATAAGGGAAAGGTCCACATTGTTGGTGAATAAGCCGTAGGTTACCTTGGTTTTAGTTTAGTTCCTAAAGTGTGTAATTTAAATGTTCTGCAGATTTCTTTTGGTTAAACTCAAAAACAGATTTATGTTAAGCTTGATTTCCGTGTGATAATAGTTTCCTTTGTATATTGTAATGTATAGATTTATGAGGTATCCGATTTAAAAATAGTCATGTAGAAATTGGTCTTAGGTGTAAAATATTTAGGCTTTGAGATCTTGTTTCCTTGTTTAGTGATAATGCTAAGGTTGTTCAAGTATAGAGTGAGGAGGTTAAGACATGATTGAGTACAGTTTATATGTATTGAAATCTTCAGGTTTGAGTGACAGTGCCATAATTTCATCAAGATTATTTATGTCGAACAGAGATTTGTCTTCTTTAGCCAGTATTAGCTAGTTTTCTTTAAAGTTTATAGTGCAGATTTGGTTAAGTTTACAAGTGCAGATTTTATAAGTTTAGTATGCACACTACAAGAAAAACCCTCATAAACATCGGTGGAACAACAACGGTTTTAAGCAAAAACCGATGTCTTTGAGTATTTTACACCAGTTTTTCCAAAAACCGATGTCTATGAGCGCAGATTTTCGCTCATAGACATCGGTTTTTTTAGCCGATGTCTATGAGCGCCTTTTTTTCATTAATAGACATCGATTTTAACCGCGGTTTTTAAAACCGGTGTCTATGAATCAAAATTCTGGTGGACTTTCTTAGCGCGCTCTCTTTTGGGCTTCTCCTCGCGAAACCCTAATCCTCCGCATCCTCCTTTTAGGGATGTGCTCTAGGGGCTTTTGGGGCTACATGTCGCCGCGGATCGGGCTGACGCTGGGCTAGAGCTTCCTCGGCCGATCCCCCTTCCCCGTGGGCTTCCTCCTCGGCTCTATAACCGCATCTGGGCTCGTCATCGTCGTCTTCTACTGGTTCGTCGTCTCTGCATCTCAACGTACCCCCGATCCGGCCCTTGTCGGGTGCCGTCTGGACAACGAGGGCTCCTAGTCCATCGGGGTCTTCTACGAAAAGAGCCCCTTCTCGATTTCCCCCATCGAATTGGTACGTAAGGAAGCTCGTCTATGTCTAGAAGCCGGTGTCTTGTTCGAGCTTGCGGTTATGATGGATTTTCTTTCCTACAACATGGGAGCAGCATGGGTCAACTCCTCCCATGGGGTATGTTCTCAGTTCTCGTCTTCCTCCCCAATTTTTAACCCTAGTGGACTGTCCATTGCTGTGTGGATCTGGCGAGGAGAAATCGAGAGATGAGGTTCGTGGATTCATCAGTTTCGCTTCTCGCCACTTGCGGCAGCGACACCGTCAAGCTCTACGACGTCACGGTGGATGCCGGCGATCCCTGCACCCTCAGCTACATGCCTTCCCCCGTATCTCAAATCAACTCCGTCAAGTGGAACCACACCAGTAAAAACGCTTTCCCGCCTCGTTTTATATCGCACTATCTGTTTGCTTCCTCTTTGTTGTGCATTTCTGTTATGCTTGTGTCGGAGGGTTTTGTTTGCTCGATTTTAGCCTCTCTTCCCCCCCGATAGTCTGGGATGAGTTACTCTCTGAAGCAAAATTACTAGGAAACTACGTATCTGCATTTTTTACTTCTCTTGGAAATTTGTTGCTTTGCCTTGGATCTACACTATTCGAATTGTATAAGGGCATGTTTCATCCTTGCCTAGTGCCGTCAGAATTTAATTTTCCCTTGACTCATCATTCAAGTTTATTTTGTATCTTGTATAACTTAGTTAATTTTGTTAATCCAGCGGATGGTGGCTGACTTTTACGGTGGAAAAATCTTACTAAAGTTTAATCTGTGTTCGTGCAGACCTAGTGGTTGCTAGTGCTGGTGACGATAAAAAGATATCACTTTGGAATAAAAATGGCCACAGTATGGGATCCTTTCCTTCTCACGACAGCGACCTTGCTGATGACATTGAGATAGCTCATTGTTTGCTCATTAATTTGTTCTATTGTGATCAATACATCTGGTTTTCTGGAAATTTATAGATGCCCGGATGCCATTCAAATCATTGCCTGCATTTTTTTCCCCTCTGTCTCTCTGGTTTACATCTTGTCTTCAGTTCAACCACTGTTAATGATTATTCTAGAGTGACCTGCGTGTCTCTGGTTTACATCTCTGATTCAATTCAATAATTGTTAGTGAATTGATTTCTACTAGATGATTGCTCTGCAACCACAGTATGTCTTTTCTGTAAGTCTTATGCATGTCTCACCTTGGGTGTTGTTTCCCACAGTTCTAAAACACAACTGATTTACTTGATGTATTCATGAGAAGGAAAAATACAACTAAGTTCTAAAGCAATTGATGCTTCTGTTAAAGTTGCAAAAGAATTACTAAAATTTGATGATGTTCTTGGCAGACTAATAGCATGTGTGAACAATTTGAATACCACTTCTTTATATGTTAATAAATTTGAAGAAATATCTGGCTATACATAGTATAATCTCATCTTTTGCTATTTGATGTTTTCCTTCAAATATGTCCTAAGCATTTATTTATTTCGGCTTTATATTATTTATTTCATGGTAAATTAATCTTCTTGTCCATCTTCAAACTCTTGACATGTTTGCAGAGTGACTAAAAGTCTTGAAAAGAACACCATATGCACCATCAATCCTAGAGGTAATTTACATCTTCTCATGTTGATTAAGCGAAAACATTCAATTGTTCATATTTTTTGAATTTCTCTATCAGATCTATATTCAATAGTGAGCAGAGATGGCTAACAAGAATTAGACGATGATCAGACTTTTTTAGTTCACAAGTTAACTAAAAACAACTATTTTAAGTGAACTTCTTTCTTAAAATGCAGAACTTGGTTTCCTTGGAAATCATGTTCCTTCTTGAACCATATTCAATTTGGGCATGTTTTCTTTCCTCACTTTCTTGGGAGCAGCTGTCATGGTCTAAGGCCTTCATCAAAAAATGGTTCAGCATCAAAATCAAAGGTCAGGAGAGCCATGTTGACGAGATTGATAGCAAAGGTATGTCTGGTTTCTTCTTCTTGTTCAATTCCAGAAACCCTAGTCGACGAGAATAAAGTGCACTTGTTTGCCTGCTTTTCTCCCTAGTCGTCTTCATCTTGTCGACGAGATGATTTATTTGTCTATTTGCTGGAGAAAATGATACAACAGATAGAGGAGTCTGATGTAGCTTGTTGGCACTTGTTTGCCTGCTTTTCTCTCATCTTTTTTCTATTCCTAGCTTTCAAAGCATTTGTCTATCTTAGACTTGTTTGTTTGACAGAATCAATATGATTTTCTTCCTTTATAAAGAACCAAGGGAAATAAAAATTGTCACAAACAATTTGGTGACGAGATCATGGCCTCTGTGAAAGCATGTGCTCCATACTTCTATATGATTGTGTCCCAGTTCGCGTATGCTGGATCCAGCATCCTCGGCAAGCTTGCATTAGGACAAGGACTAAGTGCACTTGTCTTCGTAGTGTACAGGCACCTTATTGCCATGCTCATCTTGGCTCCTCTTGCTTATGTGCTCGAAAGGTTCAAGGAGCATGTCTCATTAGAATTGTTGAGAATAAGATATATGACTACAAATTGAATGTTTTTAAACTCATCTCATGGTTGTAGGAATCGAAGACCCAACTTCTCATTTGGTGTCATGCTAAAAATATTCATTCTTGCTATGTTGGGTATAACAATTCAGCAAAATGTATACTACGTTGGACTCCATCTCATTTCTCCAACTGTTGCCAGTGCCTTGGGCAATGTCATTCCTGCTTTTACTTTCTTATTGGCAATTGTACTGAGGTTGATTCAGATATTAATTCCAAGTAATTTTACAGTGAATTTAGTTCATTCAAATATCATTCTATATTTGGTCTTTTTTTGCTCAGGATGGAAAAGCTCAACTTGAAGACTGTAAGAGGGAGGGCCAAGCTTGTAGGGGCCATCTTCTGCATCACTGGTGCCCTGATCTTCACATTTTGGAAAGGTCATTTTGTTGTGGGCCTTTGTTACTTCACCTATGATCCAACTTCATTTCAAAAGTCCTGAGAAAGGCGATGCCTGGCTTAAAGGCTCTGCTCTTATGCTATTCGGCTATTTTGCATGCAGTGTATCGCTTGTTCTTCAGGTATTGCGTCAATGGTGTCCCTTGTGTTGTCACTTCCCTTTTAATTACTACGTTATGTTAATCATGAGTATTCTCAGGCATCCATCTGTGAGATCTACCCAGCCAAACTCACCATAACACCGTGATGTGCTTCTTCGCAGCACTGCAATCTTCTGCACTTTCCCTCATCTTTGAAAGGAATGCCTCGTCATGGAGAATGTTTCCTCTATTTACTCATCTTATTTTGTGCATTGTATTTGTTTGGGTAAGTTAAAGTTTATTAAGAAAATCATTAGATGCAATAATAGAAATTCCTTGATATGTGTGCATAATAACTTGTGCCAAAGGCCAAAAAAGTTTTGCAAAATGTTGGCCATCTTCTTCCACTTCATTCTACCACTTTTTCATCTCCAGCTCCTCATTACTCTACTGTTTGAAGTTGCCAACCTCCTGTTAAATCTGCCTTCTTTGGCCAATGATCTATTACAATGAATCAAAATTTAGTAATTCAAATGTCAAGCTAGGATAAGTTAAGTTGTATCTTTCTGATTCTTAGTTAAAAAGACTGGCAATTGTACATATATTTCCTTTAACTTGATTAATTATTTCTTTTTAGTGATCACCATCTTATGAGTTTGTCACTAAATTGACCAATTTGAATGGACAACTACTATGGAAAACTAACTTTATGCCTTCCTGGAATCTTATCAACTTTGTGCTAACGCTTTTATCTCATTTGTTGAATTATTGCATCTCCCTTACTCTTTGTAAAATTTTATTTGCTCTCTTCCTTCATAAGTTAGTTTAGGTGGTATGTCTCTCACAGTGAATCTTTTATTCACTTTCTGTACATATTTAATTTTTATAATCTGTACAGTAAGCACAACATGATTTGCTGAAAATTAATATTTTTTATACTTGTCTACCCTGCCAGAACTTTGATAGAAACCATGGAATTACAACATTGCTAAAGGCAATACATTGGGTTGTGAAAATTGACAGATGAATATCTGGTGCATTGATATATCTTTCTTAATTTTTCTGCTGTAGATTTCGAATATTATAGGATAGGAGCTGAACATACATTTTAGCATTTTGAACCATTATCATGCCTAGTAAGTTGTTGTATGATGCTGTCGGTTCTTATCAATCTGTACACTTGAATTAGAAGGAGAAAATTATCTATGTTATATTCTAAGCAGCATATACTAAGTGTCATATATGAAAGTTTTAGATTCTATGTTATATTCGTTATCTTCCCCAGCAGCCTTTAAAAACTCAGTATTCTATTTTATTTGATACATGTACACATTTGTTTTAGTTATTTGACATATGGTGGATTTATGTGTTTTTACAGTTTACAAATCTCAAGTACTCCAGAGTTGAAATTGATGAAGTGCGGTTCGAGTGGGCTGAATGCATGCTAGATTACATTTGAAGTGCGGTTCTACCTTGATATGTTAAAAGAATGTTCTACCTTGATTTTGATATCTATTAGCTAGCTTTTGATGTAAAAAGAATGTTTGGATATTTTATGGATATTGTTGTAAGAAGATTATTTATATAATTTGTGAATATTTGTGTATTTTATGGATATTATTGAATGAAGAATATTTGTATAATTTGTGAATATTTGTGTTGTTTTTTTTTGTTATTGTCGGTTTTTCATTGTTTCGGAAATTAAATTTGTGCTATTAAAAAATATACATATTACATCAGTTTTCCACCGCTGCAAAACCGGTGTCATTAACTAATATTACATCGGTCATTTATCGCTGCCAAAACTGGTGTTATTAACATACAATATTACTTCGGTTTTACACCGTTGATGAAACAGTGTCGTTAAGTGATACTACACCGGTTAATAACCGATTCGAAGACCGGTGTCGTTAAGTGATACTACACCGGTTTTAACCCGATGTCTAAAATGGCAGACTTTTAACATCGGCTTCATAGACATCAGTCAAAAATGAAATAGACACCGGTGGAAAATCGATGTCTATGAAGGTTTTTGTTGTAGTGGAAGTTTTCTATTAATTTAATATGCAGAATTAAGCCTAAGTTGGTATGCAGATTTTTATTTAGTAGTATAGTAGTATAGTGCAGAATTTGTGTTTACAGCAAGCATGAACGGCTCTATTTAGAGCTTAGAACAGCCTTTCTTTCTTTGTATTTCTGCCGGCTTGAACAGCTTTACTTGAAGCTTAAAACAACCCTTTCAATTTGCAGGATAAGCAAGTGCAAATTCAGTTTCGAGTTAGTTTTCTTTGCTGCTGTACAAAACCTGAACTGCCTTTTATTCCAAGTATATATCTATATATATATATAGTTAGATTTATCTTTAAGCTTTTAGTTTCCCTTGGTTCTGTCATTTGGCAATGAACATAGAATGACTTGGATCAGGTATTGGTTTATTAGGCTAATTGGAGGTTGATCCGGTAGTGATTTTAGTTTATTTTATGATGAAGTAGATAGTGTAATCTCTTTAGTGCAGAAGCGTGGATGAAGAGTGAAGATGAGCATATGTAATATGTTGCTTTGGTGAGTATCATGTATTAAACTAAAGATGATTTGAATTGAGGTAATGAATTTAACAGGTAAGAAGTATGTGAGTAATTTAGATATGCAAGTAGTAAGTTCAGAGTAGAAGTTTAGTTTAGATATTAGAAGATAAATTAAAGGGATTTATATGTTGATCAATATAGATTTTATACTAAGGATTCTTTTCTGACCATAAGTTTAATGGCATAATTGATGTTCAGAATTAAAGTATTTGGATGTGGCAATATCAAGGATTCCATTTGGTCTCAGCCGGTTACTAGAATCTGAAATTCTAGGTTTATAATTGCCATGTGAGGATTTTAGTGCAGATTTTTATTAAGCATTAGTACGCAGATTTTTGATAAGTATAACATTACAGAATTTTGTTAAGCATTGTAGTGTAGGTTTGCTTAAAGTATTTAGTTTCTTTAGTAGTGCAGATTTGCTAATAGATAGTTTATGGATAGCATTATAGAACAAGGCTTTAGATTTTCCTTAAACATGCATGATTGTGTGTTACCTAGTTGATTTCACTTATAGATGCATATGGAAAAATACTCTAACAGTATTTTGGGTTTAAGAAAAGTATAAGAAAGATAAAGAAAAGAAAGAAAAAGACCAAGGTCTTAAATTGATCCTAAATTCCAGAAGTTTAGGATTAAAAGCACACTAAGTGTTTGAATAAATGCCAAGGCATTTTGTTATAAGAGAATTAAAGAATAACAAGTATAAGGAAGTTATAGTTAAAAAGAAAATAAGTATTTTACTTTTTAATGGCATGTACCGGACACAAGGTCCATTGGGTGGGCTCCTAGATCGCCCTTAGGCACAAGATCGCCTAGAAGTACCTTAGTAGTTTCGGGATTAGCTACCTCGACTCATATTAAGGATGCGCGCAAATTGGTACAATGCCGGGCCCAAGAGAAGTTGATTATTATTTTAAAGTAATAAAGTATAAGTTTTGAAACAAATGAAACAAGCTTCATTTATGCTTAGAGTTAGAAAGTTTAATTCATTTGAATTCTAGCATGCAGTATTATTTTTGTTTGTTTCCTGATTTGATATTTAGCATGATTAGCTTTATCTTTCAGTATGCAGTTTTGTCCTTGTATAGCATGATTAGCTATTAGAATTACATGAGTAGATTTCTTTAGCTTTTCTTTGCTTTTAGTTTAACATGAGCAGTTATGTTTATGCTTTACTTTCTTTTAGAGCATATAGTTTCTAGTTCTTTCTGTATACATGCATATTCGTGTTTTTGTGAGTTAGATAGTGTTTACTAAGCAAATTTTACTGTAACACCCGAAAATTCTCAAAACTATTTTTAGAAATATTCTATGATTTTTCTGGAATTTTAGAATATTTTATTGGAATTTTTAGAGTAGCGGAAGTAGCAAAAATATATAGAAAACGAAAATAGCCTACGCAGGAATTGAACCCGAGACCTATTGGGTCCTATGACTTATAGTGGACTCTAGTAACCAAGTGAACCGAGCAAGGTCGTGCTGAAAGGAAAGGGAAACAATTTTATTTAAGTTAGAGTTGAGTTAATTAATCCCTTAATATAAATAGGGAATTAAGTGAGGAGTTTTAATTTTACCGTGACTTACCTCTTCTCCTCACCCTAATCTCACGCCGCCTCCCTCTTCTCTCTTCCTCTCGGCGCCAACCACAAGAACAAGCAAGGGTTCCGTCCAAAGGGTTCCAAGGGCAATTCCGGCGACGACTTCGACACGTGGACGTTCCCCTCCGCGAGAAGAACGCATAGACGCGAGAAGATCATCGAAAGGATCGTCTCCTCCGGAAATCTAGCGATTAGAATCGTAAGAAACTTCGAATAGGAGGTAAGAAACCCCTCACCTGCAGTATAAGTAGCTTTTCGTACGATTCTATGATTTTAAATTAGTTATATGCAGACTTTTCGACGCATAGGGTGTATTTAACCCTTCTCGCAGGTTTAGGGATTTAGTTGAGCACCTCTAGATGAGCCAGACACGTTTCCTCCTTTCAATTGGAGATTCTAGACGTTGTCGGGTGCCTAGAGGTGGTCTCCCTAATAGAGAGGAGGGTTGGAGCACACTAAGTGTTCGATAAAATGCTTAGCTCAGTAAAATGCTACAGTAGACAATTTTTAATAGCTCAGTAAATGCAATAGAAGCATTTAAATAGTTTAGTTAGTCTTGCTACAGCTTATATGGGACTACGGTCCAATGGGTGGGCACCCACAGTCGCTTCTAGGTTCAGATAACCTAGTAAAAGCAAGATAAGTTAGTTAGCTATGATTCAGTATTTTATTTTCAGTAGGGGCACTGTACAGGATTAGATATCCATTGGGCTGGGCTCCCATAGTCGGGCCCTAGGTTTAGATAACCTAGTAAACCTTACTAAGTTTGGGATTTGCAACCCCGGGTTTAGTTAAGGATGCGCGCATAGCATGTACAGTTGCCGGGCCCATTAGCAGTATGATTATGTATTTTAATCTATTATATTATAGTTTTTCAAAACTCACAAGGGATAGTTATGATAGTTGAGTTTGAATTCAGTTCCAGCTTAGCTCAGTTCATGTTCAGTTCAGTTTCCTTTATTGATACTCATGATAGTTTATGATTAGCTCGTATGCCATGCTTTAGTGTTCATGTTCAGTGATTTCAGTATGCCATGTGTTAACAAGTTCATCATATGTTTGATAGCATGTTTTAAAAAGCATAAATGCATCGTATGCGTGTTTTAGTGAGGTAGATGGTTTCTTACTAAGCGAAAGCTTATAGATACTTTCTTTTCCTTATACTGCAGATAAAGGTAAAGGAAAGATGGACTAGCGGAGGCTGAAGGACAATGCTACGAAGATGTGTGTGGGCAGGAACTTGGGATAGAGATCTAAGGAATTTTAGCAAGCTTGGTTTAAGCATTAAAACCTTTCAGTATTTTATTATTTGCACTTTATTATGCTTAGAACACTGTTTTTATAATGTTAGAATGTTAGTTGTTATTGTTAGAGTGTTTCCTAATCATTTCAGAACCTGTAATGAGATTGAGGCACGAAATAGTGCTAAAATTAGATCATTGGCACGAAATCAGAAACTCGAATCAATCAGCTGATCGATTCGAGAGTTTCCAATCGATCGATGGATCGACTGGGCAACTCGTCTCGTGAACAGTAGGCGTCTGGATCGATCAGCCGATCGATCCAGCCAATTCCGTCGCGAATAGAAGGCTCTGGGATCGATCACTGGATCGATTGACCAGTCTGGATCGATCAGCCGATCGATCCAGAATATTGCCCGAGCAAAGTAGCGTGCTGGATCGATCACCGGATCGATCCGACATTCCAATCGATCAATGGATCGATTGGGAGGTCTGATATCAGTGGAAAAATGTTTAAGTTCAGTTCCTTGACCATGGGGAAGGTAAAACATGTCATGAATAGTTAGTTTACACCCCTTAGCATGTATAGTACTAAGAAATATTAGTAGTTTAGCAAAATTTCAGTTAGTACAGCTTCCGCACTTAGGATCTACTGAGGGTCATGGATTAGTTAGCACAGCATAATGTGACGATCAGCCTCACAGCCTAGTTTGTAGAAGGCGGGTCGTTACAGAGTGTTATCAGTGCAAGTTCCCATACATCCTACACACACATCAGCATTGAACTTGCAGCTTCCAAGTAAGAACATCTCTCACTTTCGTTATGTTTCTTGTTTTCATGTTCAGATATAACTCAAGCATGCTTGTTTATGATAGTAGTTAACATGATAACAATAGTTACTCTATTATGCTTGTGTTAGTCATGTATGTCCTTCATGTCTTTAGAAATGGCACGAGGACGCCCAGCTAGAAGGGCAGCAGCCACTGAGCCCCAGCATGAGGCTTACAGCAACAGGTAGCTGAACAGCAACAGGAAATAGCCACCTTAAAGGCTAGTCAGCAGAACACTCCCACTGTCACCCCGGAGCCTAACTTAGCGACACCAGTGGTTTTAGAGGTTCCACCAGTCCAACCTGCAGCACCAGTGGCCCCAGCAGCAGGAACCCAGAGAGAAGCATATCTGATCCAGTGGCAAAGAGTCAAACCAGAGAACTTCCCAGGCAGCAGTGAACCATGGGATGCACAGGCCTGGTTCAAAACACTGGAGAGTACGATGGAGCTTCTGGACTGGCCAGAACATGAGAAGGTGAAGTGCGCCTCCTTCTGTCTGACAGGAGATGCACGTATGTGGTGGGAGAGAATTAGAGCGAAGCGCCCAGTAAACCAGATGACATGGGATGACTTCGAGAAGGAGTTCTTTGAGGAATTCTTTCACATGCGGGTTACAAACCGCCACTACGACGAGTTCATTGAGTTTCGTCAGGGCAACCTTTCAGTGGAGGAAGCCGTGAAGAAATTCAACAGATTGGCTCGTCTATGCCCTGAACTAGTCAGCACAGAGAAAGAACGAGTCCGGTTGATGCTCAAGATGCTGAGGCCGGAAATAGCAATGAACGTGGCTGGCGGCATTCTTAGGCCGCAAACCACTGAAGAACTAGTTAGCAGCGCCCTGACCACCGAGCATTACCAGAATAGCATCAAGCAGCAGAAGCAAGTTCTCTCAGAATCTAAAGGTCAAGGAGGTTCAGACATTCAGAAACAGCAGGGCCACAGCTCCCACGGCTCTAACTGGAAAGGGAACTCCAGCAACAAGCGCAAACCGGGGAGTTACCTAAAAGGAGGACCGGCTAGTAAACAACCCAGCTATCCAAAGTGTGCTACTTGTGGGAAATTCCACCCTGGAGTTTGTCGTAAGGGCACACGAGGATGCTTTGAATGCGGACAGGAAGGGCATATGGCTAAGCAGTGCCCGAACAAGACCAGTCTTCCTCTACCACAGCCGATTCAGTATGGAGGCCAGCCAGCTCAATTACATCAGATGCAGGCCGCTCTGGATGGTCCACACATCAGCCAGGGCAGACTAGAAGCCCCTCCAGCTATGACGAATGCGAGGATCTACTCACTCACCAGAGAGGACGTAGCAAATGCCTCGACGGTTGTCACAGGTCAGATTAGTATTTTACAGCAAAGTACAACTGTCTTATTCGATACTGGGGCAACCCATTCATATATATCCAGGGCATTTGCCGAGAAGTTAGCAATACCTCCAGAGGTACTCAGTAGTCAGTTTTTGATGACGTTACCTTCAGGAGAAATTATGGCATCCACGCACTGGCTCAGAGCAGTGCCAGTCATTATAGCAGACAGAGAACTCTTTTGTGATCTGATAGTGCTGAATATGACTGAATACGATGTCATCTTTGGAATGGACTTCCTGATCAGATACGGCGCTTCTATAGAGTGTCGTAAACAGAAAGTCATATTCCAACCTGAAGCGGAAGTGCAGTTTGAGTACATTGGAGAAACCAAGAGAAAGGCCAAGAAGTTTCTCTCAGCTATGAAGGCACAGAGGTTAATGGATTCAGGATGTACGGGATTTTTAGCACACGTGGTCAGTACCAGTCAGGACAAGGACCAATAGCTAGCAGAGGTTCGAGTCGTATGTGACTACCCAGCAGTCTTCCCTGAGGAATTACTAGGCTTAGCACCAGACAGGGAGATTGAATTTGAGATAGAGCTCATTCTCGGTACCAATCCTATTTCCAAAGCGCCTTATCGCATGGCTCCAGCAGAACTGAAGGAACTTCATGAGCAACTACAGGAGCTGCTTGACAAGGGCTTCATACGTCCTAGTCACTCACCATGGGGAGCGCCTGTATTGTTCGTGAAGAAGAAGGACGGGAGCATGCGCTTATGCATAGACTACAGGGCACTGAACCAAGTCACCATCAAGAACAGGTATTCTCTTCCCAGAATAGATGACCTGTTCGATCAGCTAAAGGGAGCAGCAGTGTTCTCTAAAATAGACCTCAGATCAGGTTACCATCAAGTGAAAGTTAAAGAAGGGGATATACTCAAGACAACATTCAGGACTAGATACGGACACTACGAGTTCGTAGTCATGCCCTTTGGCGTGACAAATGCTCCAGCTACTTTCATGGACCTCATGAACAGGGTATTCAGGGATTACCTAGATAAATTTGTTATTGTGTTTATCGATGACATTCTTATCTATTCAGGAACTCAGGAAGAACACGTAGAGCACTTGAAAATAGTATTGCAGACCCTTCAACAGAACCAGCTGTACGCCAAGTTCACGAAATGTGAATTTTGGTTAGATCAGGTGTCCTTCCTGGGCCATATCATCTCAAAGGATGGTATTATGGTAGACCCCAGTAAGATAGAAGCTATGAGTAATTGGAAAAGACCCAAGAACGCCAATGAAATCAGAAGCTTTCTGGGATTAGCAGGTTATTACAGAAGATTCGTAGAGGACTTCTCCAGGATAGCCTCCCCACTGACAGCTCTCACCAGGAAGAACAGAAAATTTCAGTGGACAGAGGACTGTGAGAATAGCTTCAGCGAGCTAAAAAGGAGATTGACCAGTGCACCTATTCTGACTCTACCAGAAAACACAGACAGCTTTGATATATATAGTGATGCCTCTAAGTTGGGACTAGGAGCGGTGCTGATGCAAGACGGTAAGGTAATCGCCTACGCCTCCAGACAACTCAAGGATTATGAGAGGAATTATCCTACTCATGACCTTGAGCTGGCAGTAGTAGTGTTCGCTCTCAAGATTTGGAGACATTACTTGTATGGAGCTCAGTGCAGAGTATATACAGATCATCAGAGTCTGAAATACTTCTTCACTCAGAAGGATCTGAATATGCGACAGCGCAGATGGCTAGAGCTGGTCAAAGACTACGATATAGACATCCTCTACCACCCAGGAAAAGCAAATAGGGTAGCAGATGCACTTAGCAGAAAGTCCAGTGCTGCCCTATTATCTCTAGCAGCCATGTCACCACCCCTACAGAAAAAGATCACAGATTTCGGTCTCGAACTCATAGTCGGACAGCTCTCTACTATGACATTAGAGTCTACCTTGCTTGGTGATCTCCAGACAGCTCAGGAACAGGATCCTGAAATTCAGAAAATCAAGCAAGGATTAGCAGAAATAGAAAGTGGAGAATTCAGAGTGTCCGCTAGCGGGGTGTTGTACTTTGGTGACAGATTATGTGTTCCAGATCAGGAGGAACTACGAAGAAAGATTTTAGATGAGGCTCACAAGACTCCCTATGCGATGCATCCTGGCTCCACCAAAATGTATCAGGATTTGAAGAAACGTTTTTGGTGACCTGGGATGAAGAGAGACATCGCTAGATATGTCAGCACATGTCTAACCTGTCAAAGGGTCAAGGCAGAACATCAGAGACCAAGAGGAGTTTTGCAGCCTATTCAGATCCCAGAATGGAAGTGGGAAGACATTTCTATGGATTTCATCGTGGGATTACCCAGAACCACGAATGGTTTTGATACCATCTGGGTAATAGTCGACAGATTGACTAAATCAGCCCACTTCTTAGCTATCAAGATCTCCTACTCCATGGAACAGCTAGCTCAGTTGTATCTCAAGGAGATCGTTAGATTACATGGAGTCCCACGAACCATTATATCAGACAGAGATAGCAGATTCACATCACACTTCTGGGAGTGTGTACAGTCAGCTTTAGGCACGAAGTTTAAGTTTAGCACAACCTTCCATCCTCAGACAGATGGACAGACGGAGCGGGTAAATCAGGTACTCGAAGATATGCTCCGAGCATGTGCCCTAGATTTCAAAGGAAGTTGGTGCAAATATCTGAGTCTAGCAGAATTTGCATACAACAACAGCTATCAGGCCACTATCGGTATGGCACCTTATGAGGCTCTCTATGGGCGGAGGTGTAGATCTCCAATCTGCTGGTATGAGAGTGGTGAACTGTAACGACCCGCCTTCTACTAACTAAGCTGTAAGGCCAATCGCTACATTATGCTGTGCTAAATTACTATTGTGGAAATCTGGATTGATTAAAATTTTGCTAAACTGATTACTGGAAAATCTGAACTTAATATTCTAGGTGTACCTAGGAGTTGTACACATGCTAGGGAAGATAATCTATGCCTCTCAGATGTCCTACTAGCTGTAATTAGGCATTTCAATCGATCCATGGATCGATTGGGCTGTCGGATCGATCCCGTGATCGATCCAGCTTGATACTGGCACAGAAGAAGGCTCTGGATCGGTCGGCTGACCAATCCATAAGCTGTATCACTTCTGTACGCGTCTGGATCGGTCTACCGATCGATCCAGGAGCACACTGATCGATCGGTAGACCAATCTAGTGGCTCCTATAAGCTGTATCGCTTCTGTACGCGTTTGGATCGGTCTACCGACCGATCCAGGAGCACACTGATCGGTCGGCAGACCGATCCAGTGTCTCACTGATCGGTCGGCTGACCGATCAGTGAGCGTCTGTGCTCTCTGTTCGCACATGGATCGGTCGGCTGACCGATCCATAACAGACGCCAACTCTCTGTTCGCGCATGGATCGGTCAGCTGACCGATCCAGTGGCAAAACTCGACTCCAGATTGATCTGTAGATCGATCTGGGTTCTGATTTCACCCTGAAACTCTGATTTCAGCACTCTGGCGTGCCAAAACCTCACACAACAAATTCTAAAATCAATTGGAATGTATTCTAGCAACTATTAACCAGCATTCTAACATAATTACTAACAAACTAAATAAATCTTCCATGGTTTAAACATTCTAAGGTCTAAAAGTGCATAAAACTACTTGAGGAAAAGAAACTAAGTTCTTAATTTGCTAAACTCCCTAAGGATCTTCATTCCAGGTTCCTGCCACATACACCATCTTTGCATTGAACTCCAGCTTCCTCTGCTAGTCTATCTTCCCTTTACCTTTATCTGTAGTATAAGGGAAAATAGTATCTGTAAGCTTAAAGCTTAGTAAGAAACCAACTACCTCACAAAACATGCATACGATGCTAATGATGCTTTGAAAACATGCTATTTAAAACATATGCTGAACATATAAACATGGCATGGCATACAATCACCCAAACATGTATAACGAACTGAACATAGAGTTATCATGCATATTCACGGGGAAAAACTAAGCTGGAGCATGATACTGAAACTGAAACTGAAACTGAAACTAAGCTAAAACTGATCTTAAACTATAATCACTTAATTAGTTTATGAGTTTGAAAGCTATTATCATAATAAGTGAAAATACATAATCATGTTGCTGTTTGGGCCCGGCAACTGTGCGCGCATCCCTAACTAGACCCGGGTTTGCAAGTCCCGAATTTAGTAGGGTTACTAGGTTGTCTGAACCTAGGGACGACTGTGGGAGTCCAACCCAATGGATATCTGATCCTGTACAGTGCCACTGAAAATAAAATACTGGTATAGCTGAATTTACTTATCTTGCTATTACTAGGTTATTTGAATCTAGTGCTAGGTTGTCTGAACCTAGAGGGGACTGTGGGAGCCCACCCATTGGACCGTAGTCCCATGAAAGCTGTAGTAAGGCTAACTAAGCTATTTTAAATGCTTCTATTGCATTTACTGAGCTATTAAAAATGCCTAAGTTGCATTTTACTAAGCTAATCATTTAATCGAACATCTAGTGTGCTTAAACTCTCCTCTCTATTAGGGAGACTACCTTTAGGCACCCAACAGCATCTAAACCTCCAACTGAAGGGGGAAAGACGTGCCCCACGAACCATTATATCAGACAGAGATAGCAGATTCACATCACACTTCTGGGAGTGTGTACAGTCAGCTTTGGGCACGAAGTTGAAGTTTAGCACAACCTTCCATCCTCAGACAGATGGACAGACGGAGCGGGTAAATCAGGTACTCGAAGATATGCTCCGAGCATGTGCCCTAGATTTCAAAGGAAGTTGGTTCAAATATCTGAGTCTAGCAGAATTTGCATACAACAACAGCTATCAGGCCACTATCGGTATGACACCTTATGAGGCTCTCTATGGGCGGAGGTGTAGATCTCCAATCTGCTGGTATGAGAGTGGTGAACAGAAAGAACTAGAACTTCAGACAGATCTAGTGGCAGATACCACAGCAGCTATACAGCAGATCTGCCAGAGGATAGAGACAGCTCAGAGCCGCCAGAAAAGCTATGCTGATACACGGCGCAGACCTTTAGAGTTTTCTATTGGGGATTCAGTGTTCCTCAGAGTAGCTCCCATGGAGGGAGTAATGCGTTTTGGGAAGAAGGGCAAGCTAAGTCCCAGATATGTGGGACCATACCTCATCAGCAAAAGAGTGGGCAAGGTAGCATATGAGCTAGAGCTACCCCAGGAAATGTCAGCTGTCCACAATGTATTTCATGTCTCTATGCTGAAGAAGCATACCCCAGATGCCACCCAGGTGATTGAGCCTCAGTCGGTACAGATCCGCGAAGACCTCAGCTATGACAGTCGGCCTATTCAGATAATAGACCGAGCAGTTAAGAAATTGCGGAATAAGGAAGTACCATTAGTCAAATTCATTTGGCACAGTCACACAGCAGAAGAGGTAACTTGGGAGACAGAAGCTAATATGAGACAGAAGTACCCAGAGTTATTCTAAGTTCGAGGACGAACTTTTTATAAGGTATGGGGGATTGCAACGCCCGAAAATTCTCAAAACTATTTTTATAAATATTCTACGATTTTTCTGGAATTTTAGAATATTTTATTGGAATTTTTAGAGTAGCGGAAGTAGCAAAAATATATAGAAAACGAAAATAGCCTACGCAGGAATTGAACCCGAGACCTATTGGGTCCTACGACTTATAGTGGACTCTAGTAACCAAGTGAACCCAGTAGGGCCGTGCTGAAAGGAAAGGGAAACAATTTTATTTAAGTTAGAGTTGGGTTAATTAATCCCTTAATATAAATAGGGAATTAAGTGAGGAGTTTTAATTTTACCGTGACTTACCTCTTCTCCTCACCCTAGCCTCACGCCGCCTCCCTCTTCTCTCTTCCTCTCGGCGCCAACCACAAGAACAAGCAAGGGTTCCGTCCCAAGGGTTCCAAGGGCAATTCCGGCGACGACTTTGACACGTGGACGTTCCCCTCCGCGAGAAGAACGCATAGACGCGAGAAGATCATCGAAAGGATCGTCTCCTCCGGAAATCTAGCGATTAGAATCGTAAGAAACTTCGAATAGGAGGTAAGAAACCCCTCACCTGCAGTATAAGTAGCTTTTCGTACGATTCTATGATTTTAAATTAGTTATATGCAGACTTTTCGACGCATAGGGTGTATTTAACCCTTCTCGCAGGTTTAGGGATTTAGTTGAGCACCTCTAGATGAGCCAGACACGTTTCCTCCTTTCAGTTGGAGATTCTAGATGTTGTCGGGTGCCTAGAGGTGGTCTCCCTAATAGAGAGGAGGGTTGGAGCACACTAAGTGTTCGATAAAATGCTTAGCTCAGTAAAATGCTACAGTAGACAATTTTTAATAGCTCAGTAAATGCAATAGAAGCATTTAAATAGTTTAGTTAGTCTTGCTACAGCTTATATGGGACTACGGTCTAATGGGTGGGCACCCACAGTCGCCTCTAGGTTCAGATAACCTAGTAAAAGCAAGATAAGTTAGTTAGCTATGATTCAGTATTTTATTTTCAGTAGGGGCACTGTACAGGATTAGATATCCATTGGGCTGGGCTCCCATAGTCGGTCCCTAGGTTTAGATAACCTAGTAAACCTTACTAAGTTTGGGATTTGCAACCCCGGGTTTAGTTAAGGATGCACGCATAGCACGTAAAGTTGTCGGGCCCATTAGCAGTATGATTATGTATTTTAATCTATTATATTATAGTTTTTCAAAACTCACAAGGGATAGTTATGATAGTTGAGTTTGAATTCAGTTCCAGCTTAGCTCAGTTCATGTTCAGTTCAGTTTCCTTTATTGATACTCATGATAGTTTATGATTAGCTCGTATGCCATGCTTTAGTGTTCATGTTCAGTGATTTCAGTATGCCATGTGTTAACAAGTTCATCATATGTTTGATAGCATGTTTTAAAAAGCATAAATGCATCGTATGCATGTTTTAGTGAGGTAGATGGTTTCTTACTAAGCGAAAGCTTATAGATACTTTCTTTTCCTTATACTGCAGATAAAGGTAAAGGAAAGATGGACTAGCGGAGGCTGGAGGACAATGCTACGAAGATGTGTGTGGGCAGGAACTTGGGATAGAGATCTAAGGAATTTTAGCAAGCTTGGTTTAAGCATTAAAACCTTTCAGTATTTTATTATTTGCACTTTATTATGCTTAGAACACTGTTTTTATAATGTTAGAATGTTAGTTGTTATGGTTAGAGTGTTTCCTAATCATTTTAGAACCTGTAATGAGATTGAGGCACGAAATAGTGCTGAAATCAGATCATTGGCACGAAATCAGAAACTCGAATCGATCAGCTGATCGATTCGAGAGTTTCCAATCGATCGATGGATCGACTGGGCAACTCGTCTCGTGAACAGTAGGCTTCCGGATCGATCAGCCGATCGATCCAGCCAATTCCATTGCGAACAGAAGGCTCTGGGATCGATCACTGGATTGATTGACCAGTCTGGATCGATCAGCCGATCGATCAAGAATATTGCCCGAGCACAGTAGCGTGCTGGATCGATCACCGGATCGATCCGACATTCTAATCGATCAATGGATCGATTGGGAGGTCTGATATCAGCGGAAAAATGTTTAAGTTCAGTTCCTTGACCATGGGGAAGGTAAAACATGTCATGAATAGTTAGTTTACACCCCTTAGCATGTATAGTACTAAGAAATATTAGTAGTTTAGTAAAATTTCAGTTAGTACAGCTTCCGCACTTAGGATCTAATGAGGGTCATGGATTAGTTAGCATAGCATAATGTGGCGATCGGCCTCACAGCCTAGTTAGTAGAAGGCGGGTCGTTACATTTACTTATAGACTGCATTTCCTCTTACTGCAGATACAGGAAAGGAAAAAGTTTTAGCAAATGAAGGCGACAAGGAGGTGTTCGAGGATGTGTGATGCCAGGACTGGAAGCCCTGGGACTTAGTTAAGAATTTGTTTAGATTAATCCTTTATTTAGGATGATAAGAAAATTTGGAAGTAAGAAGTTGTAATTCATTATTAAGTTTCCGTATTTTAGTATTTGGGATGGTATATGTTATTTTGATGTTGTTAGGACATAGTAGATGAATTGTAATCTTGTGTGATGATTTCTGGTATAGTTTTCTTTTGGTTTTGACACTTATATAACTGCGTGAGAGTTTGTTATATGTTCCAGCCGCCTGTGGCTGTGTATATAGTGTTTGTATATCAGTTTAAGGTCACCGGTACAGGGGAGACTCTGTCGAAATTTTTCGGTAGGGTTTTCATGTGGTTTTTAATCATACCGGTTAAGTAGAATTAGTAGTTAAGTAATGGTCATTCTTAGATAATAGTAGTAGTAAGAAGGGTAGTCGTTATAATGTCGGTGCTGATAGTCTACCTATGACTTTGCAAGGGCCACTTCTTCATCGAGAGATCAAAATATTCACTTTGAATCATCTTTCTCCGATTCAACTTCACCTCTTCTTGTGATGAATGTGGTTGTCATTGAGTTGTTGGAATAGATGATGACCTTAGAGATTCTTTGTCGCTGATAAATGAGCCGGTAGTAACCCTTCTTGATTCATTCGAAAGCATGACTGATGATTGAGAAGAAAAAAAATATGTCAGGCAAAGAAGGTATCCAAAATTGACCGTCTTATGGCTGACCAATCTTGAGATGGATACAGACCAAATGGAGTAGGGGTAGTGTTACTTGGATTCATTGAAAAATTTTGAGAAATTTAGGAATTTGGAAAATTTGGAGGATACTCTTGGAGCATATGAAATATTTGAAAATTTGAAAGATATTTATTATATGTGAGAGAAAAAAATAAAGATATTGGATATTTGAATTTAGAAGATATATTTTCTCAAGAATTTAATAAATTTATAAAAATATATTGAAATTGAATTTAATAGATTTATAAAGAAGTATTTAAATTTTTATCGTCTCGAATACAGATAAGAGAATGTAATAAAGAAATAAGAAGTCGTCTCAAAGTTCCACGAGATCCTAGGTAAAAATAAAAGTTTAGACCTTTAATCATGTTTAAAAAAATTTAAATTTTTTATTCTTTTTTATTCAGACTTGGGATGACGGATTTAATTATTTTTTTAATAAATCATATTTAAAAATTCATGCCATGAAATTTTAATTTGATGATATTTTAAAGTTTGACTATTAGAGACATAAATATATAAGAAAATTTCCATTTCATAATTTATCATTTTTACATAATAATAAAAAACATTTTGAGAAAACGAAAAGAGCGAAAAAATATTACCGAGTGAGATAGGAGAAGGATGTCTTCTTAGAGAACTAATGATTAGGGGGGAAAAAAATACATGGAGCACTGATGAAAGAATGAGTAGATGATCAATTAAATATAAAATGAGATAAAAAAAAAATAAGTGTAATGTCTTATATAGTTATATTGTAACTCTAGATATGATTTTAGGACTAGAGAATATAATAATTATAATTAATATGTAATTAAATGTAGTTATCATTGGAATTAATTGAAGAGTACTATAGAAATTGAAACGAGCAAAATCTGATGTAAAATTGTTGCATTGGAAGTTAGTAAAATCTGAAGTAAAATCTAAAAAACACTAGAATAAAAATCGAAGCAAATCAAATCTAGAACAAAATATGTAGGCATAATACAACCCGGGAGCTAGGTGCCTAGGCATCATGGTTGTTAAATATAAATATTAGATATTAAATCTATTTATTTTTTAAAATAATAATAGGTCCAACAAAATTAGAGCCCTGGTATAGATTATAATGACATATGGCTTGATCCGCACTTGCATATCCTTATAGATTTTTTTATTTATAATAAAAAATTAAAATTTAATTATAAAAAATAGTCAACAAATTATCTGTTGTGCGCCGTTGTACAACCGCTTGATTTGTTTTTTTTTATAAATATTAAAAAAATAAAATCATTTTAATAATTTTAAAAAAAAAAATTAAAAACGCCTCCGTACTACCTCGATAACAAGTTACCTCCGCAATCCACGTCACAATTAAGTATGTCCATGTCGAACATACAACAACATAAAATTAATTTTAAACTAATAATTTTTCAAAAATAATTTAAAATGAATTCAATCCAATCCGTACTTTGATCCTGAGGGCTATTCGAAGTATCGATCGAGTGTGTCCATACGGGCATTAAACACTTTAAGATGCATTTTACACGTATATATGAGTCGTCATTTCCTATTATATAAATTGAATCTCACGTTATTACGTTATTTATTTATATATATATATACACACGCTTCATATATGACCGTGAGCGACACGTATATGTAGCGTTGTCAACTTGATTTCTTTGTAAACAAATTTTCTTTTTATTCTCTCTTCCTTTTTATCTTCTATTCAAAACATTTGGCTCGACTATTTCTCAAATTTAAATTTCCCTCGCTCTCTCTCTCACTTTGCTCCTTCCTTCGTCATCGTCTTCCATCACAGCTCACTCCTACCAGCAAGCAAAGCAATAGCGCTGCAAGCTAAGCACAACTTATAATCTCATACTTACTCTCAAGCTGGCTGGAAGCTCCCTAAACTGCCACCGAAAACATAGTTGGTGCTGCTTTACTTAGCATCCTTATCCATTCTCAATCGTAAGTTTTTTCACTCCACTATCTATTTTTCAACTCTGTGCAATATTTTTTTATTAATATTTATCCTACAGCATACAAACCCTAGTTACTTTCTTACCATTTTTTGCTTATATAATTTGTAGGAACTTGTCAAACATCATTTCCCATATTTCATAATCAATAGTAAAGAATTTATGCTACAACGTACAAGCCCGATGCCTGCAACAACGCTTACTACAACGTGCACCAACTACTTGGACATTTAGCTGCTATAACGTGTAGCAACCACTTGGACATTTAGTTGCTACAACATGTAGCGGCTACTTGGACACTTAGCTGCTACATGTTGTAGTAGCTACTTGAACATTTAGCTCCTACAACATGTAACAGCTACTTCAATACTTAGCTACTACAAGTTGTAGTAGATACTTGGACAGTTTGCTGCTACAACGTGTAGCAGCTACTTGATAAGTCGTTTCATTTTAAGTTGTAATTCCCTCTAATCCTAATAATATTGTTTAGAGTTGATTTTAAATGATATATTTAATTAATATAGGGGAAAACATGCATTGTCTTTATTGGACATTAGTCGGGTGCTTATGACATCTGGATAAAAGCATTTACACAAGTTAATTATTTTAAGGACACTATATACCAGTTATTTGAGAGTAAACAACATGAAATAAGAACTTTTGAAACCTACAACGTACTATCTTACAATGTTAATAATCTTTTTTTTGATAAAATTTATTTTTTTGTTATATAATTTGTAGTAAACTTGCCAATTTAAGTCATTTCAATTTCCCACAATTCATTCGATGGTAAATCATTTCAATTTAAGTTGTAATTCCTCTAATCCTAATATTATTAGGATTTATACTATAGCGTAAAATCTCAACACTAGCTGTTATACGTTGTAGCAGCTACTTTGACAGCTATCTGCTATACGTTGTGGCAGCTACTTTAGCAACTATCTACTACACGTTATAATAGCTACTTTGACAGTTAGCTGCTACAACGTGTAGCTGCTAGTTGTTAAAGTAGATGCTATAACAAGTAGCAGCTAGTGCAGGGATTTATGTTGTAGCATCAATCCTAATAATATATTAGAATTAGAAGAAATTACAATTTAAATTGAAATAACTTACGATTGAATGAATTGTGGAAAAATGAAATGACTTAAATAGCTATGACACATTATAGCAGCTAATTCGACACTCCAAACAACCTTTTCTTTCCTTTTTTTGGTTATATAATTTGCAAAAAACTTACCAAACTTCATTTTCCACAATTCATTCAATGGTAAGTCATTTTAATTTAAATAGTAATTCCCTCTAATCCTAATATATATTATCATGAACAATGTGAAAGTGAAATTATATTGAACAATTACCGTTTTTCCCTTAGGGTTCTGGCAAAAGTTTTAACCCCTAAACTGGGCATGTGACAAACATTTTGAAAGATTCTCATTGAAAGTAGATTGGTGGCCTACGATGTCTTTGTCTATCAACCACACCGTGACGACTCATTTTCTGCTGCGAAGCTTCGCCTCCATTATAAGTATTTCGTTAGGCTTTAGTGTTTTGATTCTTCTCCTCTTGTTTAGGGTCTTGATTTTTTTTAGGATTTTGATTCTTCTCCTAGCTACTACAATGGTGTTGAATGATTATAGTTCTTCGAATTGAAGATTTACTTTCAGGGAATAGAGGTTTTAATAAAAGGTTGTAATGTTGTAACGGTTACTCGATAATAGGTGCTACAACATAGTTAAACCCTAATGACTGCTATAATGTGGTTAAATCATATAGTCCCTATTGACTTCTCTTTATTGTAGCAGCTACTTGACTGTAACTGCTACAACATGATCAATAGCCATGTTGTAGCAGCTACTAATTACGTTGTAGTAGCTAGTCAGCTAATAGACATTGTAATGTATCATATTATGGTTAAAAAATAACATTGTAATATATTATATTATGGTTGACAACTAACAACATTGTAATGAAGTCAAATGATTATCACTAAGATCTGATATATTTGTTTGACAAAATTAAATGGTGAGCCAAAGAACTTCTGCTTCCCATGCATATCGTAAGATAGTGCATTGGAAAAGTAATTACCCTCACTTCAAGGTTTTTTTTATCATCACTAGACATAAATGATCGACGGATGGAGTTGATAAATGGAAGTTCATTTGCTTGGGTCGTAACCATGCCTGAAATTACAAATATCCAAAGTCTTATACAAAATATGTTTGACAATTGGGACATTAAAGCCAAATGTTTCATCTTTCTTAATAAGGAGATTAGCTTCATAAGAAAAAATGTTTCACTGATCCTAGGACTCCCAAACCAAGGCGACAAAGTTAATTTGTAACAGCATGCAGCCGCCACCCCACTATTTCTTCAACACTTTAGTAATGTGGAGTGTTCATAGAAGGAATTAGAGAATAAGATGATCAATCTCAGTAAATAACCTTCATCTGTTGAATCTGATACTCTCTTTTGCCAACTTTTAATATTGTATTTATTTGTTTGTGATTTATTTACTAATACTAGTAGTATATCTAGATTATCAGTACAATCACTAATTGATTGTGTAGATGATTTTGAGAATTTAGATAGGTATAATTAGTATAAGGTTGTACATGACTATATGAGCCCACAACTGAGGGTAATTGGTGTGATGCTTTCATAGAGGTCGAAGCCAGAGGGCCTTGAGGGAAATCAAGCTCTCATACTCAAAGGATTTGCACATCTCCTCAGTATAAGGTCTTACATTTGCTGATAGATTCATATATTTTATGCATAAAATTTTAAATTTAACTATTATTATTGTATTGCAGGTGTGGATGTGTGAACATGTCAGAATAATGGATCCTTACAGAAAACATGCCCTTCCAAGAATATGCATATGGAAGTGGTTAGGCTCCCGTGTGAAGACAATAAAATCTAAGATTGCAGAACTACCTGCATTCCAAATAATTGTGGTTTTAAGTCTATTGGATCTAGAGACACACATGCTCTCAAATGATTCCCTAGAAGATATTGTAGAGCATATAGATCAATAAATTATCGAGGGATATACACCTAGTTTCTGAGGAAATTCTTGAGCAAGTTTCTCAGCAATTTCCTAAACATCAAGCAGAAGCTCAGGAATATGTTGCAAAATGTGTTTAGGAGAAAGAGTCTTGTACATTTTTCCAAGCAAGGGAATATGAAATTGTTCATTTGGAGTCTCTAGTTAAGGACAACATCTAGCTCATTGCAAAGATGGAGACCAAAATTAGTAAGTTAATTGATGAGATTAAAATATGTGTGAGTGATTCAGAAACTACAATAGTTGCTAAGGACAAAACAATTGAAGAAAAGGATAGAATTATATCTATAAAAGATACAATTATAGTAGAACAAGAGAGAAAAATCAAAGATCTTCAAAGTCAGTTGCTTGCCAAGGATATAAAGTCATTAGCTGCTAATTGCCCAATAACAAGGGCAAAGAGGACTGCTATAAAGAGAATCACACCCCCACCTACAAAAGAGATTAAGGGAGTGCCCATGGCCAAGAGAATTAACAAAAAGTAAGTTTCCAAGATGAGCATGAGACACATATGGCCAAGGGCAAAGGAAAGGAAATTATTGAGCATCCTGTTAAAGTTCAAGAAGCCCTTGTCTCATCTGCGGAAGTAGTTGCTACATCTTCATCATCTAAATTCTTGCATACACTTATCAAACAAATATCCAAAATTATGAAGGTACGGTTTAGGTTGGTTAATTATTTTGTTTTTCATTCCTATATTATATTTAATTACTCATGGAGAAAACTTTTGCCTATATATTTGATCAGCAAGCAAGTCATATTTTAAGAAAAATAAAGATGATTTGGTGGCAGAGACATTATTAAAATTGAGTTAGTTAAAGTGAGTCAAGTGGTTGTTGAGTTATACACTTATTATAATGCAAATATATGATAAATTATGTTAATAATTGTATTATGAACACAAGGATAAAGTACATTGGAATTATGTTCTTATTGTATTGTCAAACAAACATTTCATAATGTTAAATAAATTCAACCACACATATTTAGAAGTTGCTATAACACATATAATTTCCGTAGCCGTTACAATTGTAGCAGCAATAGGTACTAGTGTTGTAAAACATAATTTATGGACATGTTTTGTTTTTTATTTATGTAGGGCTACGACAAAGGAAATATGGTCCAACGGAACGATTTCATTGAATATGATATCTTTCATAACTGTATTTAATTGGACAGTACTTGTTGGGGATCTTGTAGTTGGCTAGAAGGGAGTTGAATAGACGTTGCCCCTAATTCGATTGCTCCCTACGTATTCGTTAGCACAGCGGAATACAAATAATACAAATATGAATACAAAAGCTAATCTAAAGATAAGAAGAGAAATGTAAACCGCTAACACATTTCATTTAACGTGGTTCGGAGATTAGAGCTCCTACTCCACGGATGCCCGTAAGGTGGATGATCTCTCAATCCTTAAGTGGATTATCCCCCGGCTCCAGCTATCTCAAGTCTCCTTGTGGGTGGAGAAACCTCACTACAACACTCACTAAGACCTCTTGGATTACACAAGCACTTGAGATCTAGTTGACTACTAATTAGGCTATAACTAAGTCTAATTTCGTCACCTTGGTTAGTCATCCCAAGCTTCATCTTATAGAGCTTGGGAAGAAACAACAAGGTTGTTTACCTCTAGTAGTTGACTAGTCCTTGCACCAGTCGACTGGTGCCTGGCCAAAGACTCTCTCAACATCTCTTTACTAGTCGACTGGTCCTTGCACCAGTCGAATGGTCCCTGTCGTTCGAGCACAGAAACTCTCTGTGCTCACCCACAGTCGACTGGTCCTAGTACCAGTCGACTGGCACAACCCTAAACGTAGAGTTTCCCTTCCCAAGTACATTTCTCTCGCACTCAAACCCTCATGACTCACTTGACTCTTCTTCGCAGCTTTGACTTCTTGCCTTCAAGCCTACTTTCTTTGGCTCTCATCCCTCAGATGCATTTAAGCCCGCAGCTTGTCCCCAATGTCATCCTTCGCGTATGCTTCGAAGTCGTTTCCCTCAGCCCTTGTCCTTGCTACCTCATCCACGGTCCCTTGGATGCTCTATCTTTCACCGAACCTAAAGCCATCAAGCTGAGTCATATGTGTATCTTGCACTCCTGTACACTCATACATACATATCAAATATAAGGGTGAACCTAACTTAAACCCTTTGTCCAAATATCAAAACACATGGTCGCACGGACCATTGGGATTGCTCCAACAATCTCCCCCTTTTTGATGTTTGGCAATACATTTAAGTAAGGAAAAACATAATAGCAAAACAATATGCTAAAAACAAATAGACTTATGTTGCCAAGGCTACACACTTGGACTTACACGACTTACACCGCCGAATAGACTTACGTTGCCAAGGCTATACAACTTAGACTTACACCGCCATAACAATATGCACCATGCATTGGAACCTATCACAAGGCTCCCCTACACCTAAGCTCCCCATGGAGCTAGGAATTTTACCACATGGATTTTTAAGAACCTATCACAAGGCTCCTCCTACACAAAGGTACTTAAGATTTTTCCAACTAAACCTTACTTCTATTAGGGTCGATTTGTAGTTAGAGAGGGGGTGAATAGCTCATCATGCTTCATTTATTTGTTTTGTGATAACGATATGCAACGAATAGACCTCGAAAAAAAACTCACAACACTAACACAAGGATTTACTTGGTATCTACCTCAAGAAGAGGTGACTAATCCAAGGATCCACACATGACACACTCTCCACTATGAAAAATACTCTTCAGTAACTACCGGGGGTGGAGAAATCTCGTACAAACTCACACAACAAGATACAACTCTAAGCAAGAAGTAAATACAAGAATACAAATGAAAAACCTCTTCTTGCTTGATCACTTGTTGATGAAGATGCCTTTGGACTAGTAGGAAAGGGCAACATCACTTGTCTTCCATGCTTGAAGTTCGACGAACAGTAGAGAGGGAAATCGTGTGAGTGCTGGTCAAAGAAGATATAGCATTTGAACTCGTCGTTGCCATTATATCTGCACTTCTAGAGCTCCCAATCGATTGAGCCTCCTCCCAATTAATTGTCACATCAGATCCTAACGATCTTAGTGTTAGGATGTATACTAAAAGCCTAGCTTTTTGTATGAACATTTATTGAATGAACATTTATTTTGTAATAAGAATCACATTGGTCAAATGTCTGCATTTATGTTAAATGTAGTTGTCCATTTAATTTATATTGTAGATAACATGGTGTGTGGTGTCACACAGAAGATCATGTTATTAGTTTCTTATAAATTATAAATAGTAGCTCACAACCAAGATGGATTGGGACAAACCATTGGAATGGTTGTAGTATAATTTGGTATTAGTTTATCTTGACTATAAATTACACTAGTACACTATGTGTGTATTGAGTAGGACCATTTGAGCTTGTTCCTTTTATACTGATTGCATAAAAGAGCATAACCTCTATTATTATGGATGTGCGTACTGATAACCATGATTTTGGCTATATTTTTTTGAATCATAATGCATGTTTTTATTGGTTTATTCATAGTTTAATCTCACATTAGCATCATATCTAAATATTACATTTGATTTTGGACCTAATTACAAATTAGTTAATTTTCATGGTATTTGGTGTTAATATTTGATTCTTATTTTGTAGGCATCAAAAGGGTCATGGACCCGATCAGATCAGGCTGCATTTGGGCTCAAATCAAGGGCTAATCAAGTCGATCAAGCCTCGGAGCATTATAGGTCGTTCATCTAAGATTGAGCAAATCTGAGCTATCTGTTGAAGATCTGACTCATCCAACCTACTGAGGGACAGATTTGAGCCATAGATGAGGATCCAGAGGTTTTGATCCAGATCTGAAGACATCACAGCCGTTGATCAAGCTAGAAATGACCTGGACCATCCGATCAGATCTGAGGACTTTAAAAGGCTTCGCGTGAGAAGCTACAGTGGGCTCGTCTTCGCGATTCTGTTCTACAGTGCATCGTCTTCTTCGCGCGACGG
This sequence comes from Zingiber officinale, assembly GCF_018446385.1. Taxonomy (NCBI): domain Eukaryota; kingdom Viridiplantae; phylum Streptophyta; class Magnoliopsida; order Zingiberales; family Zingiberaceae; genus Zingiber; species Zingiber officinale. The sequence continues at coordinate 82,985,695 of NC_055998.1, forward strand.
CCGGTGCTTCCTTCCACAATTCAGATCCGAGAGCAGATTTTCTTCATCGCCGGCGATTCCCGAGCTCTGGCGATCTTCGTCCTAGGTCACAGAGAGCGGACGAGGGTGTTTCCCAGTCCGCGCGTTGAATCTGATTTCCATCTGCGATCCAGGCTGAGGGTGTTTGCCAAGTGATGCGATCTTCATTAGCAACCAGAGGGCGATGGAGGTTCCCAATAGCTCCGGATTACATTTCATCCCCCATTTCATCAGCTACATTCGAACAGATTTGATCAGCCGATCGAGTGTGCGCAAATTCTAGATTCAGCCACTGTTTCCTTGTGCGTTGAGGATTCCAGCCGGTTGTGAGCCCGAAGGATGTTTTCCGGAGGCTATGAACATTCATCTGGATTAGTTGGAAGCTTGGTTTGTAGCTGGTGGTCACCCGAAGGGTGTTTCTCAGAGGTTACTGTTCTTTTTGGCAGAATGAAGAAGATTTGATCCGGGTTTGGATTTGTGGAATGTTAGGGTTTAGTTTTCATTTTCTTTGTCTTTAATTTGTTCTCACATTTGCTCAGATCCTAAGATCTGATTCAATTTTCTTGCTATTTCTCTTGTTTCATGTTTTCTGCAAATTTGTTTCTAAGTTCTTGCTTACCATTCTGATTTCTTGAATTACAGCAACCCGAATCATGTTTCACCACTGGATTAGTTTGCTAACCAGTTTGTGTTTTGAATTAGATGCTCTGATTAACATTAGTTTAATTAGTTTAGGTTATTTAGTTAGCTAACATTTTGCTATGCATTGAATCTTTTGTTGTGACTGATGAAGATTAAATATGAATGTGTACTTGAGTTTAATTGATGGTTACCTCTATTCATGAAAACCAGTGATTTAGTAGGCAATCTGAATGCTTAAATGTTGAATGTTGAGTGTAGAATGATGAATTCTTATTTTGTTTGAGTTTTTGAGCTTAATTGTGATGATGGATTATGGTTATCAATTAAAGGTTTAGTGATTGTTTTCCTTGCTTCACTGATGCATTTAAATTCTATTAGTTGTTGTTGAATTTAATTGTTGGTAAGTTGATATTGAATTCTCCTTGATGGTGTAAGAGCATAATTTGAATCGAATTCTAGGATCAACACACAACTTACTAGTTATCCTTGGAAAAATATGACTTGGGACTCCTTACTACACGTGTTTCATTTAGTTTATGTGAGTTCCAATCTTTATCAATTTGGAGCGCCTCGTGACATGCAAAAAGGGTGACACCAAATTTTGGCACCGTTGCCGGGGAACAACTAGTAATGTGCGTTTATTTTAGATTGATCATAGAGTGATTTTAATTGGTTAGCATTTTTCTTGATTGGTTTGATTGCTTATTTCTTTTTGAATTTTTATACTGGCTTGTTCTTGAATTTTTGAGTGCTTTACTGTTCACAATTTCATGAGTTTGAAACTTTATGCTCTTCAGTCTTCTAATCTTGATTGTTAGTGTGTAGTGTGAAGAACAGGAGATTTCTTTAGCATGGATCCATATTTTTAGAATTTTGGAGGTGGAATGGAGAATTATCAGTGTTTTCAACCTGAGTATCAGTTTTACCCAAGCATGGATCAACAAAATAGGTATGAATCATTTTCTAATGGTTTTAATGCTAATTGGGTGGATAATTCATGTTTTAGGTATGAAAGTGCACAAGGACAATTTGTGGAGTCATTTCCAACCTACCAGAGTTCATATGGGTTCCAAGAAGTTTCAACAAATTTTACCCCACAACCTTTTCAACAAAACAAACCTTGAATGGATGAGTCAACATGGAAACTCAAGGAGATCATGCAACAAATGAGTGAACATCAAGAGAAACAAATCTCAAGGATACAGAACCTACAGTTACAGTTAGATCAGATTGCATCATCCATCAATCAGCTACAAGCACAAAATTCCAGTGGAGAGATGGAAAGTAGCGATTTTGTCAGGCCTGACCCTACTCCCATTACTTCACATAATTTTTCTAATATTTTTTGTAATAATGATGTAATTATGTAAATTTCTGATCCTAACGATTTTATTGTTGAAGATGTTGTTAGTGAATCAGGTTCTGAATATGTTGTTGAAGATTATTTAAGTGTAGGGGAATGCTTACTGGAAGCATTACTTCAAGAATCACCAAGAACTGAAGATATAAGTGTAGGGACTTGTGCTACGGAACCAAGCACCCAAGAATCACTACATGAGGATGTACAATCACCAGAACCACAGTTTGAGCCATATCATGATGAAGAGGAGGTAATAATCACCACTCCAGGTATTTTTCAACAAGACAAGGTGAGCAATTTTTGTGATACATCAGAAAATTTCATTGAGGTACCAATTGTTGACTTTATTAGATGTGATTCATTTCTTGATACATATTTTACCCACACTAATATTCTCCTATCTTCTTTTTACCCCACATGCGTGTGGGAGACGTTTTCTTTGATTGATATTGTAGGAGAACATAAGCTTCCGGAGTGGATGCTTACACTGAACCGCCTTAGACCTCCAGAGAGAATTTGCAATGGAAAAAGGGTCAATAAAAAGAAGTTAATCGCAAACAAAGATACTCCATTTCCGGTGTGGATTTTGTTGCTAAATCTTCTTCGACCGTCGGAATTAAAGGGAAGTTGGTTCTAATTTCACTTTCTTTTGCATTTTAATTCATGCTTTGTTAATAAATTCTTGCTTCATACGTTTCTTTAGTTTCATAGTTTGCATTTGCACTTTGTTTTTACATTTTGCATTTTATTTCCACATTTGCTTCCATACTTTACATTTAGTTTGGTATCATAGCATTTTCATTTTGAATAAATTCTCCATGGAATTGTTTTAGTAATACTTTTAAGATGGTAAAAAATCCCTTTAAATTTGATCATCAATTTTAGGTCATTTGACATGATTGGATGCTTTTTTTGCATGATATTGGTTAATATGGTGGTGGATTCCAATTTGATTAATTGAGCTTGATTGCATTACAATACCTAGAGAGGACCACTTAAAGCCTATACATTATTTTCTTTTGTGTGGCATGCACTTACAACAATTGAACTCTAGAACTTGCTTTACTTCTTTTCAAGGTCACAATAGCATAAGTATGCATGGAAAGGAAGGATGAATTCTTTTCTTTTGCCTATTTCGAATTCCAATTCATTTTTCCACAATTTTCTTTAACAATTTCCTTTAAGCATTCTCATCTTTAATTTTAACCTTTAATTCCCTTTTGCTTGGTCCATTCATTGAGGGTTTTGGTTAACTATCTTGATGAGTTAGATTGTTCGATGATGGACAATGTTTTAAGTGTGGGGGGAAATTAGCTTATGCTCAGAGATTTTGAAGATAAGGGATGGTTTCATAAGTATTGAATGGTGATTTTTGAGAGAGATGTGGTCCAATCAGGATTTTGACTATAGATACTTGATACAATGTGCAGTAATGGAAGCTGAATTTCAAGTTCTGTTTTAAGTTTCTAATATCCAGAGAGTTAACATTTGATATAGCTGAAAAGGAGCAAAAGTTTGAATTTGGTGCCAACTTCATATGAAATTTCTGAACAGCAATAGTTTGAATTCAAGTTTACATCAGTTTAATCTTAATGGTATTTGTGAATGAGCCTAATTTTCAAGAATTTAAGCTAGAAATTACTAAGATTCCAAAATCTGAAATCTGAAGTCTTTAGATTGTTTGTGCTGGAAATCAGAATTCAGTTTTTAGATTGCTGTCAAGTGTGTACCAAAATGCTATGAGTAGCTTACAAAACAATGAGGAAAAACAATGAAGCTATGGTCTGAACCAAATGAAGACAAGCTGGATCTGATTCAATGTTAAATAATATAATGTAGAGGGATTAAAGCTCAAAACTTGATCTGAAGTACCAAGGAGATTTTGCTGGAGCAAGAACTACAAAACAGTGATACAAAGAAGAGTATCAAGACATTGGGCTCAAGATGAATCTGGTACATCACTGAAGCTGTAGTCATAATCATTCTTCCATGATTTCAGTTCAAAATCCTGCTGAATGATGGATAGTTTTGAAGTTGGAAACTGAGTATACAAATTCTGAGTTTTCAGAAACTGAATCTAATTCCTATTGAAATTTTCAAATGAAGACCAGTGAAGTTGAATCTAATTACCTAGATTTTGATGTGCAGTATGCGCCAATTTTCCCTTGCAGAATTCTCTAGTCAATGGGAAGCTCAAGGAAAACTTATTTGCAGTATAGGGACTGATTTCTGTGATTTCAATGGAGTTTGGGGATTGATACTACGCTAATACAAGTTGAAAGAGGATATGGAATGCTAATGGTGTTGCTGCCCTGAACATTTGGACAATACTGCATAGTAGAATTCCGGGCAGTTACAAGAGGCAGAAATTATGTTTTGTTTTTTTCTGTAGCTGAAGAAGTGTATCTGTTAGAGTGAGAAAGGTTGTACATTCATGTGGAAGCTTGGAGTTGAAAAACAGGAACATCAGAATTGTAAATCAAGGGTGCCAATCAGAAATGCAGAAATGCAGAAGTGCAGGAATTACAACTTCAAAGAATCAGGGAGTATCAAGTTACTGAAAAAAAATATATGCAGAATAGTGGGTTTTATTTAGACCCTGAGGAAACAAGGAGAAGAACAACTTGATATTCATAAGAATAGGGCAGAGAGTTTGAGAGAAGTGGAAATTCTGACATGAAATAAGTGCTTAAGGCAATGAAGGAACCCATAATGTAATATGGGATTGGTGCGGTAGTTCAATAATAACTCTTTAGTGGTATGAGTTATTATTGATGAATTTGAGTTGGGTGTTCGGGTTGAATACAGGAAGCTCAAGCTCATCGGGAGACCAAAACCAATTCCTCCTCTCGGTCCCTATTGTAGCCTCTATAAAGCCTTGTATCCACAAAGTCTACTTCTTACCCAAGTAATGGGATGAACACATCCTTTCTTGGTGAAAGGGGGTCGACCATGCATTAGCTTGGAGCACAAGTAGTGGTCAGCCAAGCCTTGCTTGGTTCCCAAGCAAGGGGCTGGCCATAGCATGATAGAAAAGGAGATTTTATTTAAAATTAAATTTTGGTAAAATATTTCCTTTTTTGAAGCCATCCACATGGTTTTAAAAGAGAGTTTTAAATTTTAAAATCTTTCCTTTTATAGCTATCTACAAAGGATTAAAAGAGAGATTTTAATTTTGTTAAAATCTTTCCTTTTTTGTAATTATCTATAATGTTTAAAAGAGAGATTTTAATTTTAATAAGACTTTCCTTTTTGTAACCATGATTTAAAAGAGAAGCTTTAATTTTAATCTTTCCTTTTTTGTAGTCATATACAATGTTTAAAAGAGAGAGATTAATTTTAAATCTTTCTTTTTGTAGCCATTATAATAGGAACTTTAAAAGAGAGATTTTAATTATTATTTAAATTTTCTTTTTTGCCATGACCAAGGATTATAAAAGAGAGGTAGAGGGTGCCTTACAAGAGTGAGAAAAAACTCTCAAAAGCTCCTCTCTTTTCCTTGGTGGTCGACACCCCTCTCTCTATTCTTTCCTTACTTGTTCTCCTAGGGTCGACCATTATTTTTAGCTATTCTTCTTCTCATCTTGCTTGGTGGCCGAAACCTTGCTTGGAGGGGAAGGACATAAGGGCTGGCGGTTGCTTGGAGAAGAAGGAGAAGAGAAAGAAGTTTTCTATTTTGGCATTCTGGCAAATTCAATAACAACAAATGATCGAGGTAGTGATGGATATCAAAACATGGTAGGCATTTCGAGTTGACTTGATTAAGATCTAATCTAATCATTAATGTGTATCATATACGCATCAAGGCACTAATTACCCTACAATAGCATGCATCACATACACACAAAGAATATAACAATATTTAAAGATAATGTGACATGGTTATGGCCCTACTACGACCCTCTCTAGCCAAAGAGAAGATCGAATGGTCAACCTAGGGATAGCACCTTCTCTAAGGTCTTCATTTGACCACCTTGTGTTGTCGGCTTCCTTCTTGTAACTCCATCTTCAATTGTATATTACAAAAGTGAAACTCGAGTTACATTCGAGTCTAAAACTATTTTACAATAGGAATATTAAAAGAAGGAGGGCACGACACACAGGTCGTGTAACAAAATACAACACTCACAACCAAATGACGGCTCACAGGCTGTATTATGAATTACAACACATAATTTCCAATCATATTGGGTCTTTTGGGATATAACAATGAACACATCACACACATATTCAAAATATGCATTTTTCATAAATTTACTACTATTCTAACAACCCTTTATGAGCCGTAACTTCACGGCAGTCTAGTTTGTTGATTTTTCGGCCGAGGTCAAGTAACAACTCCCCTTGCGGGGTTAGGGGCAGCACCCCTACTCACAAAATTAATTTTGTGAGTGTTACATAGACCTTACAGCACCTAAAAATCATTTAGATCACCGATTTGGCTTAGACCAACTTGTTTGCGGAAAATTTTCTCTTAGTGGTCAAAATCTCCAAGTGACTATACACTTGTTGTTTTGCCCCCAAGAGAAATATACTCATAAAGATGTAAAAATTTAGTAAATTTACAGATTTTCAAATTTTATATAAAAATTCAAATAAAACTAGTATATGCTTCGCACGTGGCTCTGATACCACTGTTGGAACTTTCGAGCCGCAAAAATCGCTTTTTGCGTTGCGAAAAACCTCGAAGTTCTTGCCACGGATCCGTGCGAAGATAAAAATTACATATACATAGTTTTCTCCTAGATCTACACTAGATCTACATGATAGAAGTTATACCTTTGTAGCGATGCCCTTCGCTTATCCCCACTACAACAAAAACTGCAAACGACAACGAATATTATCCATTGTCGTAGGGTAAAAAAACCGTTGTAACTGAGGGTGTTGTAGAATGTATTGCCCTACGACAACGGTTTTGAATCCGTTGTCTTTGTAGACATTTGGCAACGGTTTTTATCCATTGTTGTTTATATGCCCAAAATTTGGCTACGAAGGATACAACAACATTTTAAAACTGTTGTGGTAGATAATTTCAACAACAGAAATAAACTGTTGTGGTAGATACGTTTTACGACAGATATAAACTGTTGTAGTAGATAATATTTGACATGTTTTGTTTTTTTTAACAACAGTTTTAATATATTTTACAACGGATAAAACCGTTGTCTTTTATCTATTTTTACAAAAAAAAATCGTTGTGGTTTACCTAGTTTTTACAACATTTTTAACTGTTGTCTTTAATGTTCATTAATACCAAACAACCAATCTTATTTTACTATAAGCAAACCACCAATACAAAACTAAATATTTACTACATTAAATCCAAAATAAACATCCATATATAATTCATCTTGTAGCCACATATACAAAAATATACAAAATGAGTTGTTACTCATCAAAATACACATGTTTTCCATTACTCTCCATATACACTAAATCACATGTTTTCCATTTGTTGTTCTCCATATGACTTTTAATTTACAAAATAGCAAGGTGAGCTACATCTAACAAAGCTCACTTCTTGCATCAAAAAAACTCAAGCCGCCTCACGAATTGGCAGACCTGCAAGAGAAAAATGAACAATGCTAATAAGTAAAAATAGAGAACTCAGACTTTTGCTAGGGAAGGTCTGATGCCTGAGGAACCTATCAAGATGTCATCTATGTCTCTCTTAAAAATTTTACAAAAAGTTATTATTGTATTTAACTAGCAACTAAAAAAGATGATAAAAAAAAGATTAGTATCACTCATACACCTAGATTTAACTGACAGTGGATTTTGGCATTGGTTGGTGATCACTAAATATCATCTTCATTGATAAGATATTACTCCTAACATTGGTAGTAGAATGAAGAAGGAAGATAGTGAGCTTGTAGCAATGGAAACCAAAACTATCCACAACAAGGTTGTCTTAAGTAAAGAGGAAGGTGAACGTCTCTTGAACATGTATTGCCCTTGGAGGAATATGAATACAATAAAAAGAGGCAACCATAGATGTATGCAAATGTGATATAACCATTATTTTGTGTCTATAATTATGAATTAAACTTCCACATCAGAGCAATGCAGTAGTGAGGCAAACATCGTTTCTAACTATCGAAACCATGCACCTTATTAAAGAGTAAATTTAAGTTACCCTTTACAATAGTGGTCATGATTTCATGAAACATAGTGCAAGTTTAAAACCAGCATAAAATGTACCAGAGAATGTATATAGTGAAAAGGTATTATTACCTTTAGAAACTGAACTAAGATATTATTGTTGTGCATAGGAGTTGATTTCTGCCAGTTTCTAGGAGCAGTGATACCTAGCTTAGCATAGTTTACTAAATAATTAACACTACATGCAGCTAACATTATTTAAGTGAACTATCATGCAAGATCAATAGAATCCATGCAAAGTGCATTACATCCATTAACATTTTGAAACAAAATATTCATGCAATTTTCTGTGTCATTTTCCAAACTGCATTACCTTTGAGACCTGGTAGGCACAATATGCTTTCCCATTTTGCAAGTAACAAGTTGCCAGGAGCTGCAAATTGATCTGCAATAAACAGACCCATCACAAAAGCATAAGTGAAAGTAAAAAACATGGGTTCAAAGCCTATCCAATTAAAACTTGAACCAAAAGAATTGGATCATCATGATGAGTTATGGTAGGGTAAAATAGATTTCCAACTACAACTACAACTGCACGTGCATTATATAGAGCAAAACGAGAAAATCTAACTGGAAAAATAGCTGCAATGCACGTGCAATTCACGGGTAATTTACACTGCTCGTCCAAGCAAAAGTATATAGAGCAAACTATTAAGAAATCATACTTTGTATATCAATATACTATGGATCATACATGAAATGCCTTTACAAGCTCTTCATTTCATTATTCTCAAGGAATCACTAACATGCATATAGATTAACATAGTTGTGCTTGACGAAGCATCATAATTGTCATTTGCGATTGTAAAAAGCAAAAATACTAAATTATAGGAGGAAAAACAAGATGAAGTCATGGCATATAGACGAAAACCATAAGGAGAGTACAAACAAGAAATTTGTAGAGAAACTCATAAGATACAACAGGTCATCATCTAACAATTCACAAAGAGATAACTTCCACATTGTCAGTCCTTGCATAATTCGGAAACAACTAAATAAGCTACTCACACAACCCAGCTATATTAATTTTGGACCACAAAGAGAGGCAATAAATAAGGGAAATGTCAACTAATTATGCTCATGGTAGAAATGCAGAATTATTGGCAGTAAGGAATCAAAATCAATAAGCTTTTCTTTGTAAATTTGGCACATAAACTTTTCTTTGCATCATACAATGATGAAGGCAATTCATTATCATCAGGAAGCATTTCTCCAAACAAACTTAGTAAATCTGTGAAACTTTTGTCACTTCAACTATATTTTGCCTTCAAGTTATACAATTTCACAAGTGCAGATAACTTTGTAAATTTGGCACACCCCGGATATAAAGGTTTATCAGCATCTTCAAGTAGCTTATGAAATTGGTTTGGATTCTCTGCATGACTATCAAATGCAGCATGTACCATATCAATAGGTTCCTCGCCAAAAGATTTATGTTCATCTTTCATTGAGTTATTGTATTCAGTCTTTTCACCATGCCAAATCCATTTATGGTATGTTAAATCTATACCATTACAACACAAATGTGCCCTTATAATGTCAACATTTCTCTTCTGCAGATTACCACATCTTGAACATGGGCAAGGTATTTCATTCGGATCAGTAGCATTTCGTAATGCAAATTGCAAGAAAGACTCTACCCCAACCTCATATTCATGTGATAACCTATTCTTTGACATCCAATCTTTGTCCATTTTTTATAACTATCAGCCCGAAACGCGTCAAAACCTACCTTCAAAAAACTATACATGATACAATAAGTTCAAAACACAATCTCAAGTACCAAATACTATAATAAAACATTCAAGGTAATAGAGTAATACACGACATAAACCAACCGGACAGAAATGTGTTGTGTGATTTTGTGAGAACTAATTAATAAATAAATGGTGATATTAACAAATCTTGGGTGTACATATATACAAGAGGATCAATTGGAAAGATTATTGGCTAACAAACCCTCACCCTAGTTGTTACAATGCCTCTCAACTTATTTGGTCATGTTATTATCTCAACTCTTGATCTAATCTAATGTTTCCGTTTATGTTAAAAAATACATATGTCTTGATCTAATCTAATTATTTTTTTAAAAAAATATTCCGGTAGAAAATTAAATAAGCATAAATAATAAAGATGAAATTAATTAATTATTAAAATAATGAGCAAAAAATAATGAACTTCATATTATGAAATTCAATAAGAGAACAAGCTATAATTCAATGTGCAGTTGTAAAGGATGTAAAAAACATAAACTTGCAGTAGATAAGAAAAAAAAACCTAAAAATGAGCATGAACGTACAAAAGTGTCAACATATGTCTAAAGAGTCAAAGGAAACAAAATTAAAAGTGTATTGAGCAATTACCACAAGAAACCAACTCCGTTCACGTGGAACAGAACAAAAAGCCAAGAAGCTGATGGAAATGGGAAGAACAATCAAACGGGCAATGTGCGAAACAACTATAAACTTCAATCAGTAATCAAAACAAAAAGGAAGGACTTTCTTCATTTCCCTTCTACCAATTTTCTGTTCCCCCAAATTCCATCTCCGTCCATCAAGTGGCAAGCTGTGCAAGACCTAGAAAACCTATCCGAACACACTATTTCGACCAATAAAAGTGAATAACCAACAGAAATCGATGCTTAAAACCAACACCTTCAGAGATCAAACACCACAAACTTTGACATATGAGCAGGCAAATGGCATGATGAAACAAATCAAAAAGCTAAAAATAAGAAGAAAAGAGAATGTTGAGCTTGCAGATACAAGCATAGTGGAATCAAAAGTAGGTTTTAATTTTGAGACAACATTTATGAACGAAGACAAGACCTAAGTTATGAATCTACCTTGACTATGGCTCTAGCACAAATCCAAAGAAGACAAGACCTAGGTTATGAATCGACAGACTAGGAGTGCAACCTTTGCCGAAGAAATACACCTCGTCCGATCAAAAGGTTCCACGAGCGAAAGAAGTAGCAATGGAAGGTCAAAGGGCCTCGTCGAACTCAGAAACCCGCTCACCAGGGAACGAGAGGAGCACACCGTCGTGGAGGAAGATCTAGGGGAGGCGTGAAGAGATTGTATGAGGAGAGGGAAAGAAAATTGCCTTAGGTTCGGGAGCACGAAGGAAAAACACGGCGCCGAAAAGAAAACAGCGAGGGAAAGGAAAACAGCGAGGGGGGAAAATGACCAAATTAAATTACAACGGTTTTTTCAAAACTGTTATCGTAGCCGCTAAAAATGCGGATAAAGACAAAGGTTTATAAAACCGTTGTAAAAAGTGTTGTCGTTTTAAAAAAATATTGCTCAATGACAACAGTTTTGCCAAAACCGTTGTCTTTTATATTTAATGGGGAGTTCAAAGACAACAGTTTTGGCAAAACCCGTTGTCTTTGAGCAAATACGCAATGCTTTCTCTTAAAACCGTTGTCGTAGGGGTGTTGTCGTTTGCAGTTTTTGTTGTAGTGCCCACTCGTCCAAACGATAGCCGGATCTCGTAGAGTGTCAAGTGTACACTCCTCTACACGTATCCACACGGACAAGAGATGGAGAAAAATCACTTAGAGTGTGCTAGCACTCTTGGATGGTCACGACAATGGAGGAGAGGGAGAGAGGAGTAGAGAGGAAGAAGAAGAGAGAATTAAAGTTAGCACACACTTGCACTTATTCCCCTTTTAAGTGGTCGGCCACACATGGAATACCAAGAGTCATGGCTCTTGGTCTTTCTCATGAGGTGGCACACACTTGATGTAGCCTTGATGATGTGGAACATCATCATTGGCCGAACCTATGCCAAGTTACAAATGATGTGGCATTTGGTCAAGTCAAACTTGACCCTTCATCTTCCCTCTCAAGTCAAGTCAAACTTGACCTCTTATCTCCTATGGTTTATCAAATCTAACATTTGATTCAAGTCAATTTAATTTAATGAATCTCTATTCATTGAATTAAATTGACTCAATGAATCCAAGTCTAAATTAGACTCATTTGACACATGAATCGAATTAAGTCCAACTCAATTAATTTAATTTGGATTACTCTTAATCCTCTTAGTTCATCACATGAATCTAATCCTCTTGGTTCATCATATGAACATAATCTCCATCTAATTGCCCTTTGTGTGTGACCCTATAGGTTCTTGTAACGTTGGCAATGCTCCTAAACTCATTTAGAAACATAAGTAATGAGCGGTATCTAGCAACACATCATTACTACCCAAGTTACAAGAATGTTGAGATCCAACATTACCTTTGTGACTACTAATTGTGACTCTCACAATATGTGACAATGTTCTTCTATCCTTGACGTCTAGATTGATCAATTGAGGCATAGACCATGTCATCCTCTAATCAATCTATGTCTTGAACTCCAAGTAGACTCACTCTAATCAAATGAGCTCAATACCTCATATTGACTTATTTGGGCATGGTCATGCACTTAGTGGTCTCACTCTATCAAGAATCATGATGTCACTCCCGTCATATAGGAGGGATAGATCCCATCTATATCACTCACATCCCTCCACATAATTTGTTACATACCCAGTAATCGCCTTTATAGTCCACCCAGTTACGGGTGATGTTTGACAAAGCCAAAGTATGCAACTCCTTATATAGGGAACCATGGTGACTTCAGGTCCAAGGACTGATAATCATACTAATAGTCACATGAGAAAGTATATGACACTCATATAACGATCCATGATACTTTCTCATGGCGGGTCATTCAGTATACATTCTCCAATGCATAGCCATGTGTGAACTTGATATCTCTATATCCATGACTTGTGAGATTAAGTCATCGAGTTGACCTACATGCTAGTCTCATCGCATTAACATTGTCCCTGAATGTTAATACTTGACTAGGAATGATTAAGAGTAGTGTTCTCTATATCATCTCACTGTCAATTCAACCAATCGATTGATATAGATAAGAACATTCTACTCAAGGACGCTATTATACTTAGTTATTTGGCACCAATACAAGTAAGTATAATAACCGTAAAGAAATGCCTTTATAAATATATAGGAATATGATACATCGAGTCCATACAACAATCATCACATGATTGGCTCTAGGGCTCTCACTAACACTTTCTTCACAGCCCATCTCACATGGCCGTGTGATGCACAAGCTCGTGATATGTTCTGCCACTACCATCCTTGCATGGTCGTATAGATCTACACGGCCTATGCTGCCTCTAGCTCTGGAACTCATGCACGGTCGTGTCTAGGACACGACTAGGGCTTGTTTGGCTTCTGGGAAAATTGCATGGTCGTGCCTGGGACACGACCATGTACTGCTTTGGCTCTGGAAGGCTTGCACGGTCGTGTCTGGGACACGTCCATGTACTGCTTTGGCTCTGCAAGGCTTGCACGGGTGAGCATCACCACACGGCCTAGGTCAATCTACCAGACATGGTCGTGTGGCACTCCAAGATGGTGTCTTCCTCCTTTCATTAGGTTGCAGATTTGTCCTCGATCACAAATTCTTCTCCAAATATGACTCCTGTGTACAGAAAATGCACAAAAGCAGATCTCCGAACAAAAAGAGTAAATATGCTAAAAGCAAAGTTGGAAGTATGAAAATGCATAGATAAAGCATACGCAAAATATGTGAATGTGCGTCAAAACATGCTAAACAAGTGTATATAATCTACGCACATCACTCACGAACACGCACGAAGCATTGGGCAACATATCATTTGTGTGTGTGTGTGTGTAGAGAGAGAGAGAGAGAGAGAGAGAGGACATTGTCAGGAGCTGATAGGCCTTAAGTAGAGAAAATTCTCTCATTCAAAGGTCTAGACCAATGGTCAAATTGCTAAAGCATGACTGATTATCTAGTTTAACATGAGTCAAGTCCGATTCACCCATTTATGTTTGTCTACTCTCTATTTTGGTTCTTGCTCCAAGTTCCTATAAAACAATCATAAAAATAAAAATAATCAACCTATGCCTTAATCCTGTAACTCTACCTGACCTATTAGACTTAACTTTTGCTTAAAAGTCCCTCCTCCAAGTCTACCACCTAAGGGGCAATCCTTTAGAATTAAGCAACACTCCTGTAAGTCTATCTAACCTACTAGGCTTACCTTTTGCTTGAAGGTTCCTCTTCTAAGTCTACTGCCTAAGTGTCAATCCCTTAGGACAATGTCGCACTCCTGTAGTCTACCTGATCTAGTAGGCTTCATGCTTGGACTGCATCCAAGACTTTACCACCTAAGGCTTACTCCTTAGAATCTCTCCACTACCTAACTTCACTCACCAGTACTTTTACTGCCTAGCTTCACTCAGTAGGACTTTCACCTTCTAACTTCACTCACCAGAGTCTAACTTCACTTACTAGGACTTTTCCTTCCTGGCTTCACTCACTAGGACTTTCACTTCCTGGCATCACTCACCAAGACATAGTTTCACTCACTAAGACTTTTCCTTGTCTAACCTTTAGTTAGGACTTCTTCTACTAGTCATCTAGTCTTGACTAAACTTCTCCTTACTAATCATTTGGTGAACTTTGACCTAACTAGAATTCACTTACTTCCAAACATTAAGTCATGTTTAGATTAACCTTTGGTCAATTTGATGCTACTTTATTATATTATCAAACATTAAAACCCTAGAGGTTAATTTCTATTATCTAGTGATCCCTATATCAACAATTAAATTTTAAAAACTTAGACCATGTGATATAATAGGTTAACTAAATTTCAAATCTGATCTAAACTTAAATTAAAATTTAACTGAACCTAATTAAACTTAATTAAAATTTAAACTAAAACTTTAATTTCAAACTTGAATTAAAATTTTAATTAAATCTTAACTAAACACAATTAAAATTTAATTAAATAATTAAACAATTTAAACTTAATTAATTTAAACTTAAAACTTAATTTAAACAATTAAAACATAAACTTAAAACTTAATGAAATGATTAAACAATTAAAACTTAATTAATTTAAACTTAAAACTTAATTAAATAATTTAAACTTAAATTAAAACATTAATTAAACTTAACTTAAACTAAAATTAAAACGTTGTTAAACTTAAATTAAACTAAACTCCAAACCTTAATTAAAAATTAAATTAAATTTTTAATTAAACTTCAATCAAAACCTTAATTACAATTTAAATTTTAACTAAAAAGTAATTAAAATTAAATTAAAACATTAATTAAACTTGACTTAAATTAAAATAAAACCTAAAATCATAAACTTAATTTAATTAATTAATTAATTATGAATTATTCAATTCAAATTAATCAATTTAATTCAAAATTAATAATCAATTAACTTAATCTTAACTTAATTAATAACTAATCGTTATTAATCTGAATTTAATAATTAATTAATCAGTTTAATTAATCCTAAATTAACTGATTCGAAATTGGTTAAAATACAAAATCAATTTTAATCTAATCCAAAATTAATTAACTTAACATAAATTTTTAACTTAATATGAAATTAATTAATAATTGATTTTAGTTTAACTTAAATCAATTAAAAATGAATTAATCCATAATTAAATTAAACAATTTTTAATTAAATTAATGCGAAATGAATTAATCAAACTTAATTAAAAATTCTAATTCGAAGTAATCTACATTTAAAAATTCTAACCTGAATAATTCAAAATAAAATCTTCAAGTTTAATTCAAAATTTTAAAATTAAATTAATTAACCAAAAATCTTTAAGATAAAATTAACTTGAATAAATTTGATTTAATCCAAAATTAATTAAAATCAAACTATTTCTACCTTAGACAAATAATGTTAACAAACATCTATGGTTAGCATGTTTAAAAAACTAAAATGTGTGAGATACTAGAAATTCTAGATAAATTGAAATTATTCTTGAAAAGGTTTTCAAAAACTTATAAGTCTATTTTCTTAAAAAAATCAAAATTTGTATGATTAATTCATGATTAATTAAGTACGATTACATATATAGTTTTTGAAACTATACATGTTTGACAATATAATGGCAGTTGATCAACACTTAGAATCTAGATCCTTTAGGTCAACATGTAGGATCGAAAAGTGTTCTAAAAGGGAGTAAATAGCGCTCATGGCTTTTTTATATTTTCGTAAAGAAAAACTTAGAGTAATAAAAGCAATAGAAATAAAAAGACAATGCTAAAACTTTTGATTTTACTTGGTTCGGTGCCTATAGTGACTCCTACTCCAAAGCCCGCGATCGACAATTTCTTTCATTGGGCAATTCTCTACCAATTTGATAATTACAAAGAATGTACAAAAAGATGATTACAAGTTTACATAAAATAGATTATACCGATAGTATGAAAATCCAATATAGAGTGTAGTTGTCAGAGCAATGTTGCAACATTGTAGTCAGAAGTTGGAGTAGCGTGATGAGTGTTTGAGCGTTGAATTGAAATTTGAAGTTGTATCTTGTTAATCCTGAAGTGATGTTCTAAATTTTGGATGAACAGTGCTTTTATAGAGCATTGAGGGTGCCTCCAGCCTTGTCCGAGGCGCTTCTAGCTGAAAGAGTTATCCCCTCAGCTTCAGACTCGATAAACCCCGCAAACTATGGTTTCTATCCACTAGAGGGTGCCTTCCAAGTGCCTTCCATGCGTTCTAGGGTGCCTCAACGAGAACTTTATCCTCAAATTTCATCCGCTCGTGAGTGCCTCCACCCTATCTAGGGCACCTTTGCGTAGCTCCGAGGTGCCTCCGTGCAGCTTCGAGCCACCTCAATCACTATTCACTTGAGGCTAACTTATACATTTTATTCTTGCAAAATGTGTTAGTCCAAATACAAAAAGATACCTTGCAAAACAGAGTTACATAATAAAACATAATATTTTGAATTTCCATGAAACCCTAGGTCTAACCAATGCCTACTATTCCCTCAACAAGAAACACGTCCTCACCTACTCCTTTCAAGAGAGTTTACCTGATCTCAAACTGGTCCTCTAGACCATTTGGGCTTTTGCTTAGAATTCGAGCCTTTAGGACTTTCTGCTAGACGTTCGATCCCCGACCCGTCCAGTCTTCCACCTGATGTCCGCGACCTCTAGGACTTTCATCTACTGTCCTCAATCAGTAGGATTTTTCACCTGATGTCCTCAACCTGCTAATGCTTCTACTCAGTCCCTTGGACCAGGACTTCCTTACCTAGCCGCAACTAGGTCTTTCCACCTGCCTAGTATTCACTAAGACTTTTACCTTATCTAAACTCACTTAAGACTTTCTTGCACACTTAGTTAGACTTATTAGCATCATAAAAATTCTTAACTTTAAACTCTTTGCCATTATCAAAACTTGGGTTCTATTATTTGGTGCTTCCTGCACCAATAATCTTCCCCTTTTAATTATGGAAACACAATTCAAAGTTATGTAAAGCATAACTAGTTAAGAATAACTAAAGACCTATACAAGTAAGAATTTTCAATTGCATTGTTTCAAAGTTAAATTTCTAAGTATAGAAACAGAACTTTGAAAAGGTTCATACTTTCAAAGTTAAATTTCCCAAAAAAAATAAACTTTTAACTTTAAGCTCCCCTGAAAAATAGTACTTCTTTTCTTTTTGAAAAATTTTAGCTTTTAAAAACTAGCAACTTAACTTTGACATATATCAAAAATAATTTACAAAAGAAATGTAAAGAACTCCCCTTCAATTAAAGTCTTAATTGAAAAGAGATTTGAAAAAATAAAAATTTTAAAGATACAAGTGCTTAAATAATTGTTTTGTTTAATGGTAAAAAAAAATGCAAAAATGAAAAATTAGGTAAAGTTAATAGCATGAATATAACCCTAGAGTCTAAGCATAAATGTAATTTGAAAAAATTAATTAGGTTTTGAAAACTTAATTTAGTTTTGAAAAATTAATTTGGTTAAGAATTAATTATTTTAAGTTTTGAAAATTAATTTAAGTTTTGAAAATTAATTATTTTAAGTTTTGAAAATTAATTTAAGTTTTGAAAATTAATTATTTTTTTGAAAATTAATTTAAGTTTTAAATAGATTAAATAGGGTTGATTTGAATTAATTAACTTGAATTAAGTAATATTTAATTTAATTTAATTGGGTTAAGATGAATTAATTAAAATTAGATTAATTAAGTTGAATATATTAGATTAATTAATTTTAATATATTAATTATGTTGGTTGTGCTAGTTTAATCAAATTGAATTAAGTCTTAGCATCTCACCCATTCTAGATTTTCAAATGAAGGAACCTTAGAGGCTTTTGTGAGATGTTTGATATTTTTTAATTTAATTTAAAATATAAGGATTAATTTATATTTGAGTTAAACTTAGGTTTAATAGATAATCGGTTAAATATCTATTTTGATAATAGGCTTCCAAGTTGTGGTGAGGCACAAGGACCTTCTTGGGTATCAAAGCAATAACCACTTCTAAACAAAGTCTTTTAAAGAAATTTAATATTTAACTTTTTTCTACAAATCCTTGGTCTAATTAGTCAAGTGTCAATCAAGTCTATGACCTTATCTAACCATCTAAATCTAGGTAAAAATAAGGAAATCAGTAAATCAAATAATCAAGCAAATCTATCTAACAATAAAGATGGTCTTTTTATTGGCTCCCCCTAAATCATAGCATTGATAAGGTTTATCAAGGTAATGAATTTTATCCTTGGGGATCAAATATTTATTAAGTCCAACTTGATTAGTCAAGTTAGACTTAGGGACTCATGCTTGGACTAGATTTCTATTGGTTCAATTTACTAAAGACAAGTAAGATATGAATCAATGTTTAACCTTGTATCCGAGTCCAGATCAGTTGTATACAACCTTTTATTTTTCAAGAATCAGATCAAGATTCTTAGAATCTAAAGTGAATCATTCCAATGTGTCCTTAATTTCTTTAATTTGAGTTTTCAAATTGAAATTTTCTTCCTCAAGTTGTTGGACTTGATTTGAAGTTCCAATTTGAGTTGGTTCCATCAAAGGACTTGGGTTAGTCTCCTCTTTAAGGTCTTTGACCTCCTTTTAGAGTGACTTGACCCGAATATTGGACTTGGATAATTTTCTAGATAAGTAGGAAATTAAATTGTGCAATCTTACTAATGACGGACTTATAGTGGAGTTAGAATCATCTGAACTGGATATGGATTCATGACTTTTCTCAGACTTAGCTTTGGATTCGATCTCAGACTCAATTTCGACTTCTTGTGCTTATACTAGAAATTCCAGAAAACTTGGTTGTTCTTCCTCGTTTGATTCATTAGAAGACTTGGACCATGTTACTTTCAGAGTCTTTCTTCTTCTTTGCTTTTTGTTTGGGCATTCCATCTTGTAGTGTCCTTTCTTATTGCACCCATAACATGTGATTTCTGACCTGGGCTTCGTGCTCGAATTTGTACTCAATTGCTTTATCTTTATTTGAATCATCTTCTTAATCCCTCGTTTAGTGAACCCCTTCTTCCTTTTGTATAATTTTTGAACCAAGTTCATGAGCTCGATAGTGATTTCATCATCATCTTCTAAATCTAATTCACCTTCGTACTTGGGTTTGGATTGGTACTTGTTCTTTGATTCCTTCATCTTGCTTGTACCTGCAATCAAGGCAATATCTTTTTCGACCAGAAGTGCATTAGTCTGTTCATGTAATTCAAATTCAAAAAAAATTTCGTCTAATCTAATATTTGAAAGATTCTTGGATACTTTGTAAGTATCTACCATTTATGCCCACAAAGTATTCCTCGGAAAACGTTTAATACATACCTTACAATGTCGTGGTTCTCCACCTTTTTTCGATCATGTGGAGACTGTTGAGTAAGTCTTGGATTCGAGCATGTAATTGGCTTACTGATTCACCATCTTGCCTTTTAATATGATACAATTTATTTAAAATTAAGTCACATTTACTTACCTTTGTGTCGGAGTTCCTCTCATGCAATTCGATTAGTTTTTCTCATAGGTCCTTTGTACTTGTTAATGGATCAACTCAGTTTAGCTCCTCTTTGGTCAAGCCGCATTAGAGAGTCTGAGTTGCCTTAGCGTCGGGCGTATTCATTTTCCTTGTTGGTACATCCCACTTGTCGCAGGAGATGGGTACTCCGTCTTCGATGGTGAATGTGAATCCAGTTTGAATGATGATCCACATCTCCACTTGCGTCTTGAGATGTACTCCATTCAGCTTCCAGTATCCAAAATTCTCACCAGAGAAGAGGGGCAGGCGTGCGGTACTGTAGCCTTCTTGATGAGCCATTCGAAATCTTACACATAGAGAAATGAGGAAAACTTGTTCCAAAGATTGTTCTTGGATTAGTAGTGTAGTATTAAAAGAAATAAACTCGAGTGGTGTTACACCGACTTAAAGAAATATAAAACTTGAAAAAAAATTGATTAGAAAGGGTAACAACATTGATTCTGATCGACTCTGAAAAACTCAAAAAATACCACGAAAAGAAAAACAACTTACTCAAATGGTAGTTGCACCGATTCAGAGCGACCCTACTTTGATACCAATTGTATGATCAAAAAGTACGCTAGAGGGGGAGGGGGTAAATAGTGCTCGTGACTTTTTCATATTTTCGTAAAGAAAAACTCAGAGTTATAAAAGAAGCGGAAATAAAAAGAAAATACTAACACTTTTGGTTTTACTTAGTTTGGAACCTGTGGCAACTCCTACTCCAAGGTCCGCGATCAATGATCGCTTTCGTTGGACAATTTACTACTAATTCGATAATTACAAAGAATGTACAAAAAGATGATTACATGTTTGTATAAAATAAATTATATCAGCAGTATGAAAATCCAGTGTAGAGTGCAGTTGTCAGAGCAGCATCGCAGCATTGTAGTCGAAAGTTGGAGTAGCACAGTGAGCATTTGAGCGTTGAATTGAAGTCAGAAGTTGTAGCTTGTTGATCCTGAAGTGTTGTTCTAAATTCTGGCTAAATAGCGCTTTTGTGGAGCATTAAGGGCACCTCCAACTGCAAGAGTTATCCCCTCAGCTTTGGACTCGATAAACCCAGCCAATTGTGGTTTCTATCCACTAGAGGGTGCCTTCTAAGGGCTTTGAGGTACCTTTGTCGTGCTCCAAGGTGCCTTCCATGTGCTCCAGGGGACCTCCCCACAATGAGAACTTTATCCTCAAAGTTCATCCGCTCGTGGGTGCCTCCGCCCTATCCAAGGCACCTTCACACAACTCCAAGGCACCTCAGTACAACTCCGAGGCTCCTCGAGCACTGTTCACCTGAGGCTAACTTATGTATTTTTACTCCTGAAAAACATGTTAGTCCAAATATAAAAAGATACCCTGCAAAATAGAGTTAATATAATAAAACATAATATTTTGACAGTCTCAGGATTATTCTGTTCTAATTTTTGAATTTTCATGAAACCCTAGGTTGAACCGACGCCTACTATTCCTTCAATGGGAAATGCATCCTCAGTTACTCCTCTCAAGAGAGTTTACTTGATGTCAAATTGATCCTCTAGACCATTTGACCTTTTGCTCAACATCCGAGACTTCAAGACTTTTTGTTGTATGTTCGATCCCCGACCTGTCCAATCTTCCACCTAGTGTCCATGACCTTCAGGACTTTCACCTACTGTCCTCGACCAGTAGAATTTTTTGCCTAATGTCCTTGACCTACTAAGACTTCTACCCAGTTCCTCAAACTAGGACTTCCTTGCTTATCTGCAACTAGGGCTTTCCACTTACCTAGTATTCACTAGGAATTTTACCTTACCTAAACTCACTTAGGACTTTCCTACACACTCAATCAGACTTATTATAATCATAATAATCCTTAACTTTGAATCATTTGCCATTATCAAAACATGGATTCGATCATTTGGTGCTTCCTACACCAACACAACCATGAACTTCTAAAACACCCAGACACATAGGTATACCTTCATTGTGGTTAACAAGGGCTTCTAAAGGTGTGCCAGATAAAGGGAGAGTCATGATTGAAAGATCTAATATTAATTTTCAAAATTAGTTTTATAAATCCTTGAATAATCTTTGAATGTTTGAAAACAGTTTGGAAAATTTTTAAAAATTATCTTATTTCAAATGTTGTTTTTTAAAATAGATTATTTAGCTTATATTATTTTAAGTATTTTTTAAAATAGAAACTTATTGTTGATTGCTTGCTAATTGTTCTTTTTTACCTTGCATTTTTTTTTATGCATATCAAAGGGGGAGGATAATGGGTTGGGTTAAAGAACTCATGAACAATAATTATTCCAAATCATGTTTCATGCTTATATCTATAATTTTTTTCTCTAACTTTAACTCAAGTTGTCATTAAATTAAAAAGAGACAGATTGTTATAGAACTCAAGTTTTGATATATGATAAATAGTTAAAGTTAGATTTTATATATTCTAATCTATTTACCAAGTGTATAGCTTTGAAAGACTTAATGGGACATGATACTAGGCTAAAGTCCAGTTAGGTCTAGATGACCTGATAACTAGCAAGAATCCCAGATAGGTTGATATCTGGTAGGAAGTCTAGTTAGGTATACAGGACGTGACAATTGGATGAAGTCCAAATGGGGCATCTGGTAGGAAGACTTGGTGGGTCAAGATATCAAAGTCAAGTAAGCATATAATTGGTAAGTGGAGGTAAGTACTAAAGGAGAAAGATCCAATGAGGACGTGTTCACCGTTGAGAGAATAGTAGGTGTTCTACTCGACCTAGGACTTTAGTGAAATCCAAAGTCAGGATCGGATAATCCCAAGACTGTCTAAATGTTCTAATACTTATATTTCATATCGTGTATGTTTTACAAACTCTGTGATAAAGGATATCAAAGTTGGAATTAGGGCATTCAGGCGCCCGAAAGTGATTCAAGCGCCTCAGATGTCTAGGCGACCAGAGAGGATCTAGGTGTCCGGAATGGCCTGAATCTAGTTTCATGAGCAAATGAGTTGGCACACACTGGTTGGCTAGCCTACGTCAGCTTCCAAGTGCTTAAGAGTGCTCTAGGAACTTGGGAATGGATAGAGGCGACTTGGATAGAGCTTCACCGAGGTGCAGCCACATTAGCAACCCAAGCGCTCGAAAGGTGTCCTGGGCCCAGAGACAGATAATCTCAGTGATAAAGATGCATTGGATAGCCATCAAGGGAGGTGCCTGGGGTGGTCTATGCCCTTGGAAATACCGATAAAAGAATATTTGACCACAAGCTTCAGAACATCATTCTCTATGACTATCATACTCGAGTGTTGCTCTAAAAACTTCTCTATAGCACTGAGATGCTACTTCGACGACAACCAAGTCTTCTACTCTAAGTCATCAGTATATTTATTTTCTTGCACTTAAATTTCATATCTATGTAACTTATTTGAGCTATTAGTGGATTGTTCAACGAAGGTACTCGGAGAGTGTAAGCCTTGGAGTAGAAGTCGTTGAAGGCTTTGAACCAAGTAAAAACAAAGTGTTAGCATTGTTTTTATCTCTTTCTTATTTCCACTGCGTACTTGTTAAGTTTTTATAAAAAAATTGAAAAATTGACGCGCGCTATTCACCTCCCCCCACTATCAACAAAATCCATTAATCTAGGACTGAAGTGAGCATTCCTTAATACAGATTCATCCAAGCGAATGAATATAAGCTCCTTTATAAAGAGGAGGTCATTAGCAAAGCAACGAAAAAACCACCCTTGTTTTTCCCTCTCGGGTACGTCCTTAATTCGCCATAATTCGCCAGTGTTTGGTGATGATCACATCATCAATGAATGTGGAATAATTTAAACTAATAAACTTGCTATGAGATTTATAATGTGAAACTAAAGTTTTATTCTGTTGGGATTCAATCAAAATCTCACATTGGAAATATTTGAAAAATATCATAGGTTTAAAAAGATATATGATATCTCTATTGGCACGAGGCCTTTTGGGTAGAACCTAAGAGCAAAGTCCTAAGGGCCTAGACCCAAAGTGGATAATATCATGTCATTATGGAGATATGTGAACATCCTTTGGGCACAATAAATAGTATCAGAGCTACAGGTTTTGGCGGATTTTTTCAATATGTCAGGGATGACTTCTACGAAGTTTGATATGGTGAAGTTTAACGAAACCAGGAACTTCGGATTATGGCAGAGAAGGATCAAGGACTTGTTAGTGCAACAAGGCATGGTGAAGGCGCTAGGAGAAAGGAAACCGAAAAGCATAGAGAGATCAGATTAGGAAAAACTTCAGGCGAAAGCAGTGGCAACAATCAGGCTTTGTCTTACGGATGATGTGATGTACCATGTCATAGACAAGGAGTCACTGGTGGCAGTTTAGTAAAATATGGAAAGTCAATTCATGTCAAAGTCATTAACAAACAAGTTGTATCTTAGACAGAAATTATTCGAGCTGAAGATGACAGAAGGAACCAATCTGAGCCAACACATCAACATATTCAATAAGATTGTAAGTGACCTAAAGCGGGTTAATGTGAAGATCAAAGATGAAGACAAAGCATTGATGTTGTTGAATTCTCTACCTTCATCCCCTACGTACGAGAATTTGGTTACTACTTTAATGTGGGGTAAGTAAACACTCAAATTAGAGGAGATCATAGGTGCTTTACTAGGTTTTCACCAAAGGAAGAAAACAAGCTATGAAGTTTCTCAGGGAGAAGAACTTGTGGTAAATTGCAACCAAGAGCGTGGTGGGAGCAAATCTCGACGTGGATCTAGTAACAATAATAAGACTCATTCTAAGTCGAGAAGAAAGAAGGTGATCACATGCTACAAGCGTGGAGGCAAAGGTCATATGAAGAGAAATTGTCTAGAGATTAAGAAAACATGTTGTAGAGAACAAATATAGTTTGACAAAGTCTACAAATATAGTTAAAGAGGAAAATTCAGATAGCGGTGATGGAAATATGCTATCAGTTATGTCAAGTTCAGAGCAGCTAATGGATACATGGATTTTAGACTCTGCATGCTCATATCACATGACTCCAAATAAGGATTGATTTGACACCTATAGGGCAGTGGATTCTATTTCAGTATTGATGAGAATGATGCATCATGCAAAGTTACCGACATAGGGAATGTCAGAATTAAGATGTTTGATGGTGTGATCAGAACCCTATGTAATGTCAAATATATACCAAAGTTAAGGAACAACTTGATCTCGCTAGGCATACTAGATGGTAATGGTTACAATTACAAATTAGTGAGCGGAGTGATGAAGGTCAATAAGGGAGCTCTAACAGTAATAAAAGGACAAAATGTAGCAAGGAACATCTACAAGTTGATAGAAACTACAGTTGTAGGTGGAGTCTCCTCGGTAGAGTCTTAATCAGATAGTACTGTCTTGTGGCATATGCGGTTAGGGCATATGGGTGAACGTGGGATGATAGAACTTCATAAGAGAGATTTGTTGAAGGGTGTCAAGACATGCAAGCTTGAATTATGCAAATTCTGTGTCCTTGGGAAACAGAGCAAAGTGTAATTCAAGACGACAACAAACAAGACGGAGGGGATTCTAGACTACGTACATACAGATCTATGGGGACCGACCAGTATAGCATCACGTGGAGGGCACTTATATTTTGTGAATTTTACTGATGATTACTCACGAAAGGTCTGAGTATACTTTCTGTGTCACAAGTTGGAAACTTTTACAAAGTTTAAATTGTGGATAACTGAAGTGGAGACCAGACTGGAAGGAGATCACATGGCTTAGGTCAAACAATGGGACTGAGTACACAGATTTAAAATTTTAAGAATTTTGTGAGTGGTATGGGATAATGAGGCATTTCTCGGTTCGCAGGACACCTCAACAAAACAAGGTAGCAGAAAAGTTGAACAAGATAATCATTGAGAATGCAAGATGTCTCAAGCTGAATGCAGGGCTAACAAAGAATTTCTGGACGAAAGCAGTTAACATGACATGTTACCTCATTAATAGATCACCAAGGGCGGTACTAGAAGGCAATGTATCAGAGGAAGTATGAGCAGGAAATCAAGTAGATCATTACTCTCATCTTCGAGTTTTTGGATGTCATCATATATGCACATATCTAGTGAAGAAAGATCAAAGTTGGATGCGAAGTTAAAATGGTGCATTTTTCTAGGATATCAGAAAGGAATTAAAGGTTTCAAGCTTTGGAATCCTAAGACAAACAAGGTAGTGATAAGCAAAGATGTGATGTTGGACGAGAAGGCTATGCTACAACGTACTCAGGAAGAAGGAAAGGAAACACCACAAATAAATATGAAGAAAGATGTTGTGCAGGTAGAGCTAGAGACTCATGATTCCGATGATTCTAGCTTAGAGAACACGGAGCATCGCACTATAGCTGATAGCAGAACGAGACAAGTCGTAAAACCACCCACCGGATACAGATTCGAAGACTTGGTATCTTATGCACTTATCACTAGTAGTGAAGACCCTACATCTTTTTAGGAGACAACACATAGCTCTGAGAATGATAAGTGGATGGGTGCTATGGCGGAGGAGATAAAGTCATTACATAAGAACCAAACATGGGATCTAGTGGAACTTCCTGAAGGAAAGAAAGTTATAGGGTGCAAGTGAATATTCAAGATAAAATAGGTCGACAAATTGATGAGGCCTTTTGAGTAGAGCCCAAGAGCAAAGTCATGAAGGCCTAGACCCAAAGTGGACAATATCATGTCATTATAGATATGTGGGCATCCTTTTGCACAATAAATGGTATCAGAGTCATGGTCTAAACTAGATGTCATGTAGGTCGACCTTGAATGAAGTTTAGGGTAGGCCCGAAGTAAATTAGGTTAACCAGATGCTCACGAGAAGGCCTGGGAGCGAGTTAAGATTACCGGATGCTTGCAGGGAGGTCTGGAGCAGGTCAGGATGACCAAATGAGGATGCTCGCGGGGAGGCCCAGAATAGATCAGGGTGACCAGATGCTTGCAGGGAAGGCCCGGAGCTAATTAGGGTGACCAAATGCTCGCGGAAGGTCTAAAGTAGATCAAGGTGATTGAATGCTCGCGGGGAGGCCTAAAGTAAGTCAAGCTAACCGGATGCTCACGGGGAGGTCCGGAGCAAGTTAGGGTGACCGGATACTCGTAGGAAGGTCCGGACCATGAGAGTAATTGTAGTTCTTCGTTTGAGAAGGGGATTATTGAGATTCAATCAAAGTTCCACATTAGAGAGATTTGGAAAAGATCATGAATTTAAAATGATGTACGATATCTCCATTAGTATGAGGTTTTTGGGGAAGAAGTCAAGAGTAAAATTATAAAAGCCTAGGTTCAAAATGGACAATATTATATTATTATAAAAATATCTAAACATAGATATCGGGCGAATCGAGTCAGATCCATCAGGCGGGTGATCTCAACCACAGATCTTGTTTGCAGAGGAGCGAAGGGAGGAAATCAGACTCACCGTGCTGCGGCGTTGCTTGTCGACGACGGTGAGCCTAAAGGCGATGAGGTCGAAGACGAGGATGAGGAGGAGGGAGATGCGCGCGATCTGATCTCTGTGGCTCTTCCGGTGGGAGAAGTGGAATTAGCCGTAATAATTAAAACTTTTAGGACCATGTTGACAAATTCACAAGATATTTTGCCCTCGCGCGGGAAGGCGGGAATCGTGTATAAAGTGGAGGGAGGACAAACCTCTTCACTTCCCGATCGCTTTCGACGTCGGCAGAGGAAGAAGGCGAACCATGAAGTTCAAAGCATTCCTCACCCTCGACGGCGTCCATCTCCTCGACAAGCGTAAGTCTTCTCCGTAGAGATCTCTCTCTTGCATTTCCGCAAACACTGCATTTGCACGACGTTTGCAGGTTTCCTCCCCGCTCTCGACAAGCTCGGCCGGATCTGCCATGTCTACCTCACCCCCGACCACGCCATGTTCCTCCACAACCTCCTCGGCGGCGGTGGAGTCCAGTCCGTCGCCCAGTTCGACAAGGACGTCCTCTTCCGCGACTATCGCATCTCCAGCCAGAACGCCGGCCGGATCGCCTTCGCAGTGGACGCTGCCCTCCTCCACCGCGCCCTCCGCAGCGCCCTCACCATCCAGGAGCAGGCCCGCGACGAGACCGCCGCCATCCAGATCAAGCTCGTCAAGAAGCTCCCCGCTGGCTCCCGCAACCCTGCCCCCTTCCTCACCTTTGAGACCAAAGGGAGGGTTTCCGCCGTTGTGCAGGACGTGCCCATCTCCAAGCCCCTTTCCCGGTCCGACGTGCTTCAGATCCAGTCGGCCTTGGATGCTTCTCAAGATCTGCCCCAGGTATCAGTCAAATTCTAAAATCCAAATTATGCTACATGTACTTTGCAAATAGATCTTCCGGAACTAGGTTCAAATCTATTTCTGCTTTTGGTGATAAATTGATTCAATTGGATTGAAGTGATATACTGGGATCATGTTCTGTAGTATTTTCTTGGGATTTAATTGAATGGTTGTGTAGTAGCTCAGCTGCAATGCTTGTTCTTGTAGACTTTGGTTCAGGTCCCTGATCTCGCTCAGCTCCAAAGCTTGGTGGACCGTCTCAAGTATGTCGGTGATGTTCTCACTGTCTCGATCGCACAGTATGGCGATCTTCACCTGCAGGTTTCTACTTCCCTTGTCACAGTAGGGTCTGAATTAAGGAAACTGAGAGTCCTAGGTGTTCGAGGTACTTGCTCAAATGTCTTCCTTCTTCATCCATCTTTTGTTTTCATGTCAATGTAATGTCTGTTCATGATTCTCATACTCCTTTGTTCCTTTCAGCTGACCCCCCCATTGGTGACCAAAACTTAAGCGCTTTGGCACGCACAGAACTGGCAATTCAGAGAGGAGGAGCGCTTTCTGTGGTACGAATCGATGAATAACCGTATGCATTCAGATTTGTTTTCCCCCTCTTTGACATCCATGTCACCCTGTGTATTGTATGCCAATCATAGCAAGTGAGCCTGAAACACCTTGCCAGGAGTTTGCATTGTCACTTGGCTAAGCCAGACTGTGCTTTCTATGGTAAGAACCTCGGCTCGATTCTACTCGCTCTTTATGTGTTATGCACTGGATCTATTGGACGTTTGTTTATGAGTTGGTTGCAGGCATTGCTCCACAGGGTGCTTGCTTGACAGTGATATTCCAGTTCTTCATCCGAGGCACTCGGCTGTCAGATAAATCCATCAGCTTCTATTGCAGACTTCCAGTCCTCGATCCAGGCTCAAACTAAGAAATGCATAAGCAGATGCATGTTTACATTTGCTTATGTGCCAGCATGTTCTTGTAGTTAGAGATTGAAACTTTGACAAATAAGCTTCTATCTCAGACTTCCGGTCCTTGATCCAGGCTCAAACTAAGAAATGTATGACATTATCAATACACCAGTGAAGGTTCTAAACAGGTGCAAGTTTACATTTTGTTAAGCGCCACCATGTTCTTGTTGTTAAAGATTGAAAGTTTGGCAAATAATTCATTTCATTTTCTCTCTTAAATCTTATAACATGTGTCAACCCTGCAAAATAGATTCATGGCCAAAAAACTTGATGGTATTGTAAATTATTGAACTGCATTTCTCTACATAGCTTATCAGAACAGAGCAAGGAGCTGCATCTTACCATGAATTAGGTACTTGCATAAGAAAAAACAAGAAACTTGTAACTTGATCATTACATAAGTTTATTTTTATTGCTTTTAACATGAATTAGGTGTTGGTGCGGTTAGCATTAACGGTCTAACTCAGGTTTTGATGAATGATAAATTAGGTTAAGTTAGTTGTGTTGTTGATCTAACACTCTGATCGAGTGTGCAGGAGAAGTCCAGACAGGTTGACGGACTGATCGGATGTCTGACACGAATCCCAGCTAGGTCGACGGGCTGATCGGATAACTGGCACGAAGTCCAAATGGGTCGACAGGCTGATCGGACATTTGGTACGAAGTCCAGCTAGGTCGACGGGCCGACTGGATAGCTGACATGAAGTTCAGACAGATCGATGGGCTGACCGGATGTTTGGCAAGAGGTAAGTAAAGGTAAGTCACTGGAGGAGAGTGACTGTGAGGACGCGTCCCAGTTAAGGGACAGTAGGCGTTGGTCCAGCTTAGGTCTATTTTGGATTCTTAAATTGAGACCCTGACTAGGTTCTGATCTCGGGAAGACAGGACCTAAATCATAAATCTATATAAACTGTTTATGCATATATTTTTATAACTCTATGTTGTAGATACAAATGTAGAGTTTCGAATTCTGCATGCGTAGCAACTGACAGAGCTTGATTCTGAGTTCGGAGTCAAAAGTTATGACCTTCGGAATATTACTGTGTCAAACAAGTAGTTGAACACGCTTGAGATCAACCAGATTCGAACTCTCTTCATCTGATCCGAATTTTTGGGATCTGATAAGCTCTGGAGACTCCTCCAAAGGGCTATAAAAGGAGGGGTTGAGCAAGCTTCAAAGATAGAACCCTCATACGTGCTTCAACGTATCCAAACGACTTTCCGACTGCTCGGGGCTCCTGCTACGAAGCTGCTGCGCTCGATGATTGCTCCGAGGAGTTCCGATCGCGCCCGGCAGACAGACATCAACACGAAGTACTTCATCTTTTGATCCTTAAAAGTGTTGGTAAAATTTTCTTTATTGTACTTAATTACTATAAAAGGCAAGTGCAGTGTGTTGCACTTGGTTTCATTTGTTATTGTACTCGATTCTTTATTCCGGGGGTACCGGAAGAGGTTTTTAGTGGATTGTCCATCGATAGGTCCGCGGTACCTGGGCCTTGGAGTAGGAATCACCGAAGGTTCCAAACCATGTAAAAACTGCCTATGTTATTTTTGATATTGTTTTTCGTATTTACTTTCCGCTGCGTACACTCGTGTTTTAAAAATCGAAAAGAAGTGTATTCTAAAAGACCTGTCTATGATTTCAATTTAAATTGATAGGCATTTTTTTTTTTTGCATAAATTCCTTTGTACTGTGTTATTGTTAGTGTTTATATTTCTAACATTTTCAATGTGATATTAAAAAAAACAAATGTCAAATTATGTAAATTAATTTATTTTTTATTATTAAATAAATAAGAAATAAATGCTTAAACTTGCCTTTTAATAGAAGGTTATTATGATTCAATATAGACAAATGAATGCAAAAATTCAAAAACAAAAAACAAAAGAACACAGTTTTATGATAACGTTTACAAAAGTTTAAATTTTAATGTATATTTTTTCTTAGTACTTATTTCATGTTCTGAGATTTGATTCTTGGGTTATTTTGTGCTTTCTGTCTAGGAAGATCGTTCAATTAAGCTTGAATAATTTTTCATGATTTATTTCTTTTCAAAATGTGCAGAATATTTTTAAAGTCACAATTTTATCTTTTATGCATTTATTTTTTTATTAGTATATAGTACATTAATATATAATTTTCAATTTTCATTGATATTTTAATTTTCTCAATCTTTTAAATATTAAATAATGATATAATTTTTTTTTTAAATGTGCTTTCATCTAAAAGCATTCGATGATATGTCCATTTAATTATAACTAAAGTTGTTTCATGAGTTAGAACATATAGTATTTGTACGAGTATTTTCTTCAATAAATTTATGGATTAATTTTCAATGAATATAAAATATCTTATTCAATGTTTGATGATATTATGGGATTGATGATATTAGACTGTTTGGAATGACCGATATCTAGGATGAGTAAAAGTTTGGTTAAATTATCACGTCCCAAAAGAGTCCCTTATGAGACAAAAATCTGACAACATCTCCCTTGTACCGGTGACAATCTGAAACATACATACAAAACACATCAACCACATACGGTTGGAATATATATACACAACCACACAGTTATATATTTAGCATACTCAGCTGGAACAAAATAAACACAATCACGCAGTTATATATACATTAAACATCCCACTCGGCTATACTAAAAACCAACACAGTGAAAAATGATAGAAAATCAATACAAATCAAAATCAAAACTGCTAGCTGGCTAGGCTTACACAACACAACAAAACAATACAAAACACCACATCACAACAAACCAGAAACAAAACCGGAATATACAACGCTAGGTACACCAAATACATAAACCAAATAAAGTACAAATGAAATCGGAAACAGGTCTTCGGATGTGACGTAAGATCGGCAGACAGCATACTCCAAGCGTCTCCACAAATATCTATCTGATGCCTGAAATAAAAATATATCCACGGTGTGAGTTTAAACAACTTAGCGGATATTAGATAGACAGACATAATAAGTTATAACTAACAGTAATAATCATGCGGTACAGTCTTCTGATCAATAATAGGAAATGCAAACTGAAAGACAACAGAAGAAGAATTGTACTCATCGGGACCTCCTATCCGAAACATACAATCGTCATATCAATACCTCGTGTCTCCAGTGTGCATGTCAATCATATGTAACCCAAACAAATGCAGCATACATAATGCAGCAAGCACAAACAATAAATGCAATCATGCAAAATGACATGTGCCACCCCTGACGCCAGTCGGCCATCTCACACGCGATGGTGAGACCGAGTGGGTAGGGATATGATAATTGTGTACTCTGCCATCACTACTCCTGAGTGACCGAGTGGACAGGATGCTGTCGGAGTACGCCTATCCTCCTACCCTAAACAGAGTGGGGGAGCGCAATGCTCTCATCTCCCTGAGACAGTCTAAAGGAGAGATCCCTGTCGTGCTACCACGTTGAGTCACGCTACCCATGAGTGGACCAGCGGAGTACTAGCAGAGCAAACTACCACACATCCTACCTGATATATCATTAACCCATGAGTGGTTGTGTGTGCAGATTATGTAATTGGCAATGTGCTCAACAATAATGTAACCGACAATCGCTCAGCATGCAAACATGCAAGATGGTGCATGTCACTAAACATGAAGATACTGACAGTATACACCTCCATATAAAATGTACCAAAAAGGAAATAAATCATACAATGATCCAGGAATCGTAAATCTAAGTACACCAATCGGATATGACAAATAACGAGTCTACTACACAGTAGGTCAATGTATATCACTATTTCTAAGAACAGGAGTACACATGGCAACAATCAAAATGGTATAAGCATGAATGTAAAACAGATAAAGATATAGGCATAAAACGCAAACATAAAAATTACTATTAGCTATAAACTATTATGCATATCTAAAATGAATATATCAAAGAGATAAGTTAGAAGTACTCGCACAAAAAAAGATCGTATCAGATAGACCCACGTAGTGAGGCCTTCTCAAATCAAAGTTATGCAAATCAAAATGTACAATTTAACTAATTACATACGCAACAACTAGCCAAATCCTAACCCAACTTATTAGGAAAAACCCTAATCGAATCCTCCATAAATCTTTGATTAATCCCCTCAACGCATAATCCGATTCTATCCAACTTCATCATAATACCTCCCAATTCGATGATCATCCAATCAAGTTTAATTCCATCATCTTCTAAACTTCATGAATCAAACATGTATAATTCTTCCACATGATCGATTGCTTACCATTATTTTTGATAACCAATCTCATATACCAATTAGACTAGAATTAACTAAACATCCTCCTTAATCATATATGAAAATCCAAACCACTTACCCAAATCCAAAGACTTCGCTGTTGACTCACAGCTGAGGATGATTGCTGACGGAAAGAGTGATCGGCACTAGGTCTAGCTACGGTCATCCAACCCAAACACCCCAAATCAGCAATCCATATATCAAATCCATTATCCAATTTATGTACCTAAATCATACCAAAAAGGAGTAGCTAACTAAATCAATTAATCAACCAAGTAATACACTTATGCTTAAATCAAGCCATCTATCTCAAATCTATGCCAACGGATCCAATTCGAGACCATCTTCCGACATCTAGGCAGTAGGCTGTGCCACCAAGACTGATGGCAACATTGGTGAGCAGGAATCGACAATCTGCTCGGAATTAAATGAAGGATGTAGAAGGTGTTGCAGTGGCTAGCTGTCGCCGTCGGCTGTGGCGGTCGGCGGTGACAAGAGGAGAAGGGAGAAGATCGGGTGAGGAAGTGGTGAGATTAGGGACTAGGGCACGACGTGAAGGTTAGGGCACGGCTCAACCGGTGTTTGTCGGGCAACGCAGCATTGGACGGCGTCGGAGCTCTAAGGTCGGCGGCGATGAAGAGAGGCGGACTTGGGGAAAAGGGAGAATTGCCGTTGGGGCTGAGGAAAGGAAGGGGCAGTGTCAGGTGAGGCTAGGGCACGCAACAGAGAGGATTTGGGCGGCGGTGCGGGCTCAACGGGTTTCGACGAGATGAAGAGGAGAGGGAGGGGGTTCGGCGATGGGTCGAGGAAAAACTTAGGGTGCGGTGAGGAGAAAAAAATAATAATAATAAAAAAGAATAATAAAAAAAATAATCATTTTCTCGTTTAAATGGGGTAGTTAAAATAGACTTTCTTCTAACTCCAATAATTTATCCCCTTAACGTACGTCATATGAGTTCCGAAAAATTCATAGAAAATTTCTAAAAATTTCCTTAATGTTATTCGTCCATTAACCATAATATTTTATTTTGTTACGGTATTTTATATTCTCCCCACTAATAAAAATTTGGTCCCCAAATTTTTATTATTTACCGTCAGCAAGTGCTAGCAATAGATAACCGGTATAAATGCTGAACAGAAACCTAACCCACATGCCTCAAGTAAACAAATGGGGGTATCGAGCTCGAATCGTATCCTCGAGCTCCTAAGTAGCCTCCTCGTCAGAATAACACTACCATCCAATTTTAACCAGCCGGATAGTTTTGTTCCGCAGCTGACGCTCTTTGTGGTCCAAAATCCGTACCGGAACTTCCTCGTAAGTAACGTCAGGTTGAATGGAAACTGGTATATCTAACAGAACATGCGCTGGGTCGACTACGTATCTCCTCAGCATAGACACATAAAATACATCATGCATGCCTGCTAGAGACGGTGGTAGCGCTAGACGGTAAGCTACTGCTCCAATCCTCTCCAAGATCTGGAAAGGCCCAACTTGGAAAAACCCTGAATCAAGTTCGTGACCACAACTCGGTGGCTCGCTACAGTCCCTCTGGACTTCCAGCTATGTGCATCGGCAACCACATTAACTTTTCCCGGGTGGTAGCTAATGATACAGTCATAATCCTTCAGGAATTCCATTCATCTCCTCTATCAGAGATTGAGTTCCTTTTGAGTGAAAAGATATTTGAGACTCTTTTGATTCGTAAGAATCCCAAATGCAATACCCTACAGATGATGCCGCCAAATCTTCAAAGAAAAGATAATGGCGGTTAACCCTAGATTATGTACAAGGTAGTTCTTCTCTTGCTCCTTCAATTGATGAGAAACATAGGAGACTACCTTGCCTTGTTGCATCAAAACATATCTCAAACCCTGTCGAGAAGCGTCAGTATAGAGTATGAACTCGTCCTCTCCAGAGGCAAAACTAGAACTGGTGTCGATACTGATCTCCGATTCAGTTCCTGGAAGCTGGTCTCGCCGACTTCTAGCCACGTGAACTTCACGCCCTTCCTAGTCAGGCGTGTCAGCAACGCGAGGAAAATCCTCAACGAACCTCCGATAATAACTAGCTCAACAAAGGAAGTTGCGAGTCTCCTGTATAAACTATGACAACTCCCGACTAGTAACAACCTCTATCTCCTGTGGATCCACGGTATACCCCTACTGGTGACCAAAGGTGTCTCAATCATCTCACAGAAGACAATCAAAATATGCACTACTGAATTTCACATATAAATGTTCCCGTCGAAACATCCTTAGATCTATGCGAAGATGGTGTACGTGATACACCTCAGATCGGGAATAGATCACCACGTCATTAGTAAAGATAACAGATACTGATCCAATATCCTAGGGATACCCAAATCATCGAGTCCATGATAACATCTAGGGCACTATAAGCCTAAATGATAAAACCAAGAACTTATAATGCCCGTACATCAGACATCCTCAACAATAAGATCCCCGACAATAAACACCAAGGAATAGATCATCAAATGTGAGAACAACGCTCCATCACCAGAAAAACAACATATGTGGGAGCGATGCTCTACCACAAGCAATCCTCAATATGTGGGAGCAATGCTCCACCACAAACTATCCATAATATGTGAGAGCAATGTTCCACTACAACAATCTATAATATGTGGGAGCTACGCTCCACCACAAATAATCCACAAGTGATCAAGACATCTAATTATCTAGCTAGAGAATGCACGAGATCGCTCTACTATAGGTCACTGTGAGCAGCCAAGGGTATAACAACCTAGTAAACATATCAATTCCATTGTCAACTCTCTCTCAATATCGTAGTGGGCCACTCACTAGTAAGAGAATTAGTTGACAAAGTATACAACCAAAGACATAATGGTAGACACTCAACATAGGTAGAATCATCATGATACTACCAATAATACACCTGACACTCGTGCACACACAACATAAGTATGATTGACATGATCCTCCAATTAATACACACCAAACGCGCGCGCACACAGGTATATTCAGCATGATACCTCCAACAATACATACCGAACACGTGTGTATATATCAACGTAAGTATAATCGACCATATACTTCCAATAATACTCACCTAACATATATACACATACACCATGAGGGTAATCAACACAATACTTCCAATAAAACATAATAGACACCAATGCAACCATAAAACAGATATAATCAACAAGATACCTCTAATAATACAATTAGATACGTACACCTAACCACAACACAGATTTAATCAAAAAGATATCTCCAATAATACACCAAACAGATGAGCATATACTACAACACAGATTAAATCGACAAGATACATCCAATAATACAATCAAACATGTACACCTAACCACATAGGTATAATCTACAAGAAACCTACAATAACTCTAACAAGACAGGTATACACACACTACTTGCAAATGGATAGTATAACATAGGACTCCTACAACACATACTAATCATGTGTACACACAATACATATATGCATAATCAACATATTTAACCCAATTAATCAGACAATCCCTATACTACCTCTCTACAAGGGTATATACTATAGGGTTCAGAAATCAAGAAACGAAATTGTATAGAACATAACTAGTTCACCTCAAAAAAAAATATCAAGCATAATATCAAGTAGGAAAAATAGCAATCATAGACAATCTAAGGTAAAGCAACCTAATCATCCAATAATACTCATGCTCTACGTTCAAATGAACTAATAGAGAAAGAAGAAATACCTGCCATGGTTCAACATTGCATGTCTATGTCGTACCACCACAGAGCCTATATCTAATGGGGAAAGTTTATTATTATATATTTTTAGTGAAACAAACCAATTACGTTCTCATATATTTAACTCCTAGTGTCCCACTCTCATCATAGGGTACTAGCAAGATATAGAAATATATTACCATCCTATCAAAAGTGTATCACAACTAAAATCCAAGGTATCTCTTGATTTCCGAATCGATAATCAATAACACTCCAAATAGTAGAGATACAATCAATCCATAAGATATGAGTATAAGACTACTAATCCCAAGGTACATCGAAGATATCTAATCATCTTCGATCAGTCCACGAGTTAAGATCTCCCATAGAACAATCTTAGGCGAGTCGACTGATTATCGTCTTATAAACTATCATGCTACCAAAAGGGGTAGAGGATTACTCTCTCTTCAAACACCTCAAAGTAATCACTAAGTGATGCATAGATCTCTAGTATCATCATCTGCTTCCTTCACGTGGTACCTGTTCACATAAAGGTTAAGCAACTATCTTTAACTTTCTCATGCTAGTACAAATCATGTATCTGAATGTACTCTCCCAGTTATTCTCATAAGTGTTAAGCAGGTAGCTCTACACTTTTCTATATCAATGGGGGTCACCTAGTTGATTGTACCTTTTAAGTCATCTGACCAGGTACTGACAGTCCATGGTCAAAGTCCCCAAGGAATAGGATACATCGATCCTTAATAGACTGACTAAGCCGACTATGGTATACGGCTAATTCAGTCTTTTCCACGTCGGTACAAGTCATGTACTTAAATGTGCTCAAGATATCTAACTAAACATAAATAACCCATAGATCAGAACCTCTAAAAATAGAGTATGACGGTTCCCTACTAATCGGACCAACAAAATAAATCAGTCATCTACTAACTAATCCAACAAGAATACATTAATCCTCCACAAAGCAACTAAGGTAAATCAATCCACGACTACCCAAGTCAACAAGTGTAAATCAACCTTCTACTGACTGATCTAACAATACTAAATTAATTATCTACTGACAAAACTAACTAAGTTAAATTGGTACTCTACTGACTGAGCCAACATGAATATGCAGGTACTATCCACTACAAGTTAACAATAGCAGAGACTGATATGTGCCTCCAACTCCTAATCAACTAGTAGTAAAAGAAACTAAAACTACTGGTGGTATGATATGAAGAATCACCTGAGACTGTAATTCTTGATCTCTATTAAGGTCGGCCATGATCAGTGGTTGACCCATCACATATAATATATGCTACAACAACGAGACAGGTACTAACAAAAGTACTAACACATGTCATAACTATCATAGACAATAATGCATATACTAACAGGAATGTATGATAACAATATATCAACATATCTCCTATAGCTTGAAGATGTCCTGCTGCTGCTTGGTCCCAAAACTCGAAAAAGTCACATCGAGAAAACCAAAAAATGAAATCCAAAACACAGAAAATAAGAATCGTAGACTTGGCTCTGATACCAAAAATTATCACGCCCCCAGAGGAGTCCCTTGTCAGACAAAAATCTGACAACATCTCCCCTGTATCGATGACAATCTGAAACATACATACAAAATACATCAGCCACATACGACTAAAATATATATACACAACCACGCAGTTATATATTTAGCCTACTCGACTGGAACAAAATAAACACAACCACGCAGTTATATATATACATTAAACATTCCACTCAGCCATACTAAAAACCAACATAGCGAAAAATGATAGAAAATTAATACAAACCAAAAACAAAACTGCTAGCCGACTAGGCTTACATAACACAACAAAACAATACAAAACACCACATCACAACAAACCAGAAACAAAATCGGAATATACAACGCTAGGTACACCAAATACATAAACCAAATAAAGTACAAATGAAACCGAAAACATGTCTTCGGATGTGACGTAAGACTGGCAGACAGGATACTCCAAACGACTCCACAAATATCTAATTGATGCCTGAAATAAAAATATATCCACGGTGTGAGTTCAAACAACTCAGCGGATACTAGATAGAGAGGCATAATAAGTTATAACAGTAATAATCATGCGGTACAGTCTTCTGATCAATAATAAGAAATGCAAACTGAAAGTCAATAGAAGAAGAACTGTACTCACTGAGACCTCTTATCCGAAACATACGAACATCAGATTAATACCTCATGTCTCCGGTATACATGTCAATCATATGCAACCCAAACAAATGCAGCATACATAATGCAACAGAAACAAACAATAAATGCAATCATGCAAAATGATGCAAAATGACATGTGTCACTCTTGACGCCAGTCAGCCATCTTACACGCGATGGTGAGACCGAGTGGGTAGGGCTATGACAACTGTGCACTCTACCATCACTGCTCTTGAGTGACCGAGTGGATAGGATGCTGTCGGAGTACGCCTATCCTCCTACCCCAAACAGAGTAGAGGAGCGTAATGCTCTTATCTCCCTGAGGCAGTCCAGAGGAGAGATCCCTATCGTGCTACCACGCTGTGTCACGCTATCCATGAGTGGACCAGCGGAACACTAGCAGAGCAAACTGCCACACACCCTACCTGATATACCATTAACGCATGAGTGGTTGTGTGCAGATCATATAATTGGCGATGTGCTCAACAATAATGGAACCGACAATCGCTCAGCATGCAAACGTGCAAGATGATGCATGTCACTAAACATGAAGATACTGACAGTATACACCTCCATATAAAATGCACCAAAAAGGAAATAAATCATACAATGATCTAGGAATCGTAAATCCAAGTACACCAATCAGATATGACAAATAACGAGTCTACTACACAGTAGGTCAATGTATGTCACTATTTCTAAGAACAGGAGTACACATGGCAACAATCAAGATGGTATAAGCATGAATGTATAACAGATAAAGATATAGGCATACTACAAGAAACCAAATAGTGGCATATCAAAGCAAACACAAACATAAAAATTACTACTAGCTATAAACTATTATGCATATCTAAAATGACTATATCAAAGAGATAAGTCAGAAGTACCCGCCTCAAAAAAAGATCGTATTAGAGAGATCCCACGTAGTGAGGTCGTATCAAATCAAAGTCCTGCAAATCAAAATATATAATTTAGCTAATTACATACGCAACAATTAGTCAAATCCTAACCCAACTTATTAGGAAAAACCATAATCGAATCCTCCATAAATCTTTGATTAATCCCCTCAACACATAATCCGATTCTATCCAACTTCATCATAATACCTCCCAATTCGATAATCATCCAATCAAGTTTAATTCCATCATCTTCTAACCTTCATGAATCAAACATGTATAATTCTTTCACATGATTGATCGATTGTTTACCATTATTTTTTATAACAATCTCATATACCAATTAGACTAGAATTAACTAAACATCCCCCTTAATCACATATGAAAACCCAAACCACTTACCCAAACCTGAAGACTTCGCTGTTGTCTCACAGCTGAGGATGATTGCTGACGGAAAGAATCAGCACTAGGTCTAGCTACGGTCATCCAACCCAAACACCCCATATATCAAATCCATTATCCAATTTATGTACCTAAATCATACCAAAAAGGAGTAGCTAACTAAATCAATTAATCAACCAAGTAATACACTTATGCTTAAATCAAGCCATCTACCTCAAATCTGTGCCAACGGATCCAATTCGAGACCATCTTCCGGCATCTAGGCAGTAGGCTGTGCCACCAAGACTGATGGCAGCATTGGTGAGCAGGAATCGACAATCTGCTGGAATGAAATGAAGGATGTAGAAGGTGCTGCAGTGGCTAGCTGTCGTCGTCGGCTGTGGCGGTCGGCGGTGACAAGAGGAGAAGGGAGAAGATCGGGTGAGGAAGTGGTGAGATTAGGGACTAGGGAACGGCGTGAAGGTTAGGCCACGGCTTAGCCGGTGTCTGTCGGGCAACGGGCACTGGACAGCGTCGGAGCTCTAAGGGCGGCGGCGATGAAGAGAGGCGGAAGGAAAAGCTTGGGGAAAAGAGAGAAATTGTCGCTGCTCGGGCTGAGGAAAGGAAGGGGCAGCGTCGGGTGAGGCTAGGGCACGCGACAGAGAGGATTTGGGCGGCGGCGCGGGCTCAACGAGGAGGAAGATGAAGGTTTCGGTGAGATGAAGAGGAGAGGGAGGGGGTTCGGCGATGGGTCAGGGAAAAACTTAGGGCGCGGTGAGGAAAAAAATAATAATAAAATGGAATAATAAAAAAATAAACATTTCCTTGTTTAAATGGGGTAGCTAAAATAGACTTCCCCCTAGCACAATAATTTATCCTCTTAATGTACATCATGCGAGGTTCGAAAAATTCCCAGAAAATTTTTAAAAATTCGTAAAAATTTCCTTAATGTTTTTCGTCCATTAATCATTATATTTTATTTTGTTACAATATTTTACATAAATTGAATTAACCTATCAAACTAATTGAACTCAAAAGTTCAGTTCAATTAATTTGAAAATTCAGTTTTTTTTTTTAGAGATATTGGTTTTGAAAATCAAAATTTGGTTAAACTGATTAAACTAATATTATGAGTTTAACCAAACTAAATCAGAACCAAATCAAATCAAATAAAACTAAATTAAACCAAATCGGAACTAAACTGATCGATATTTTGAGTTGAACCGATATTATGAGTAGAGGTATAATCGAGTCGAGTCGAGCCGAACCGGACACTTGAGTGTTTGAGTTTGTCTCATTTATAATCAAGCTGAGTTCGAACTTTATTTAACAAATATATACATGACTCACGAGTTTATTTGAGCTTTTATCGAGCCTAACCGAGTTTAATAAATATAAATTATAAATTTAAATATTCATTAAAAACTAAATTATTATTTAGAGAAAATTATAATATTCTTATTAAAATTTATAATTTTATTCTAATAAATAAATTTAATATATTTATCTATGAAACATATATGTTTCATAAGTAGAGTGTAAAATCTATAAATTTAATATCAAAATTATTATTTTTTTATTTAAAAATTGATTCATAAACTTAACGAACATATTCACGAGTTAACGAGTCGAATATTGTAAAGCTTGAGCTTGGTTGGTTTATCTTAACGAGTCATTCACTACAAAAAAAATAGTATTACCGACGGGCGTACCGACAGAATTAATATTCCGTCGGGGAATTTGGGAATCACCGACGGAAAATGATTTCCGTCGGTACACTTTTGTTTTACCGACGGAATTTTAAAATTCCGTCGGTAAAATTTCAGATTACCGACGGAAAATCATGTTTCCGTCGGTAAAACAAAAGTGTACCGACTGAAAATGATTTCCGTCGGTAAAATAAA
Source organism: Zingiber officinale (assembly GCF_018446385.1). Classification (NCBI taxonomy): domain Eukaryota; kingdom Viridiplantae; phylum Streptophyta; class Magnoliopsida; order Zingiberales; family Zingiberaceae; genus Zingiber; species Zingiber officinale. The sequence continues at coordinate 83,028,405 of NC_055998.1, forward strand.
GGTGTACCGACGGAAAATGATTTCCGTCGGTAAACTTCCCTAAACATAACCCTAACCATCTTTTTTTTTTTCCCTCACGCGCGGCGCCGCTTTCCTCTCTTCTCTCCTGATTCTAGGTTTGTCGTCTCTCCGTCGACTCTCATCACCAGCGGTCGGCGACGGCTTCCTCGGCCGGTGACGGACTCCTGCTGCAGGCGCCAGCAACACCCTGCGGTCGCCGGCGCCCGCCAGTGGCACCCTTCTGCCGCCAGCGGCACCCTGCGGCTGCCGGCGGCCACTAGCGCCCGCTGCCGGCCGCTGCTGTCCGCTCTATGGCATCCAAAGGCTTGTTTTGGCTGCCGGGTGTAACTTGTCTATTATTGTGTTAATTTTTTAGCTATTTTTTTTTTTTTTTGTAAACAGGTAGTTTTTGTTGCTCGTCTCCGGTTGACTTATACATTTTCAGGTATAATTTAGTAATATATATATTTTTTATGTTGTATAACATGATTAAATTTATGTTATGTTAGTTTGTTAATCTATTACATAATATAATCCGTTTGTTTGTTTTTTGTTAGTATGCTAATATATGCTGATTTGTAATTTTAAATTTATCAGTGTTAGGTAAAAATGTCTATGAACAAAGCTTGGATGTATAATCATTTAGAAAATGGATTTATTAGAGATGATTTTATTGCTGAAGTCGAAGAATTTGTGAACTTTGCTAAGAATCATCCCGAATGTATGAATGGTGCTGAGTTACGATGTCCATGTAATCTTAAAAAAATGTAGGAATAGAGCCTTTCGTGATGAGGATACCGTGAAAGTACACATATGTAGAAATGGTTTTGTGCCAAATTACTATAATTGATATTGTCACGGAGAGCCTTATCTCTATGAATCAATTGGCCCTTCTGGTAGTTCGTCATATGCCACAACTTTTACTGCTCATGAATCATCAATTAATGATAATGCAATGCAATCAATGGTGCACGATGTGATGAATGCTGCAGTTGATTATTCCAATACAGATGAAACACCAACAACTGAATATCAACAATTATATGAAATGTTAAAGGCTAGTGAAAGAGAACTGTGGAAAGAAATTCCCTCTGGTCATTCTCAATTATCAGCTACTACAAGATTATTGAATATGAAAGCAGAGCATCATTTTTCAGAAAGATGTTACGATGATATTTGTCAGTTGATGTCAGAATTGTTTCTGCTGATAACATAATGACTGATAGTTTTTACAGTACAAAAAAATTGGTTAGAGGTTTAGGTTTGGCTGTAGAGAAGATTGATTGTTGTATAAACAACTGCATGATATTTTGGAATGAAGACAATGATATGAGTGAATGCAAAATCTGTACACACCCTCGTTATAAGCATGGTACTCGCACACCAGGGCAGAAGAAAAAAAAATTGCTTGGAAAGTGATGTATTATTTTCCATTAACTGTTAGACTTCAACGTTTGTATGCATCTGCTGCTACAGCTGACTATATGATGTGGCATCATGAGCATGAGCACGAAGGAGGTCTAATGTGTCATCCTTATGATTCACCTGCATGGAAACATCTAGATGCTGTATTTCCTTCTTTTGCAATGGAACCACGTAATGTGAGATTGGGACTTTCTGCAGATGGATTTCAACCATTTGGACAGTCAGGGCAACAATATTCATCTTGGCCAGTTATATTAACACCGTACAATTTACCGCCATGGATGTGTATAAAAGATGAATTTATGTTCCTTACAGTACTTATTCCTGGGTCTACCAATCCTAAAGATAAGATAGATATTTTCTTACAACCCCTTATTGCCGAGTTGAATGAATTATGGAATGTTGGGTCGGTGACTTATGATGTTGCGAGTAAAATAAATTTTAGATTGCATGCTGCATTATTATGGGCGATCAGTGATTTTCCAGCATACTCAATGTTGTCGGGATGGAGCATGGCTGGTAAATTAGCATGTCCACACTGTATGACAGATTCTGATGCATTTTCATTACCTTACAGTGGGAAGGTATCTTGGTTTGATAATCATCGTAAATTTTTACCACTTGATCACTCTCTTAGGCGAAATAAGAAAAATTTTCTTAAAAATGTTGTAGTAAGAAAACCCCCTCCACTCCATGCTTCAGGTGAACAAATCATTGAGCAAATTGACAGTTATGGATTTCTACCAGTATCTCAATCTGGTTCTGATGAGATAAATAAATATATTGTTAGGACATGCAAGTGTGGTTGGAAGAAAATGAGTATTTTTTGGGAGTTACCGTATTGGAAGTATCTGCTTATTCGTCATAATTTAGATGTTATGCATATTGAGAAAAATTTCTTCGATAATATATTTAACACTGTGATGAACGTGCCTGGAAGAACTAAAGACACTGCAAAATCACGCGAGGAATTAAAAGAACTAGTCAATAGACCAGAGTTGCATCAAGATGAAACAACTAATAGATTTCCAAAGGCTTGTTATACATTGGACAAAGATGACAAACAAGCTTTATGTAATTGGTTGAAAGAAATCAAATTTCCAGATGGGTATGCCTCAAATATGGCTCGATGCGTGGATATGAATAGATTAAAGATGTTTGGAATGAAAAGTCATGACTGTCATGTTTTTATGCAAAGACTTATTCCAGTAGCTTTTCATGACTTACTTCCTCAAAATGTTTGGCAAGCACTCACTGAATTAAGTCTATTTTTTAGAGATTTGACAGCAAGGTGTATTATGATGGATGATATGGTTCGGCTAGAAACAGACATTCCTCTCATATTATATAAACTGGAGCGCATATTTCCACCAAGTTTTTTTGATTCAATGGAACATCTCCCAGTACATTTACCATACGCTGCACAAATAGCAGGTCCTGTACAGTACAGATGGATGTATCCATTCGAACGATTTTTGAGGAAATTAAAAAATAATGTTCGTAACAAAGAAAGAGTTGAGGGATCAATATGCAATGCTTATCTGGTTGAAGAAGCATCTTCCTTCTGCTCTTATTATTTTGTTGAAAGTGTGCAAACAAGACATCGCAAATGTCCTAGAAATTCTGATGATGCTTGTCAGCCAATAGACCCATCGTTGCTTTCTATTTTCAAGTTTCCTGGTAAATTAATGGGTGCATCGCTTTCTAGATGGTTAACCGAAGAAGAATACTATGCTGCAAGAACTTATATACTCTTAAATTGTGAAGAGGTCAAACCATACATAAAGTAAGTAAATTTCTTAAATCAAACATTTATAATTCGTTTAATTATTTGACTTGGTATCCCAATTTTAATATAATTATTTTTTTTCTCAGCTTGTACGAACAACAATTATATCTATAAAACCCATCAATTGGTCCAAGTGAGGTAGCTACAAAGTTAGAGACCGAATTTGCATTATGGTTTCAAATATATATAAGTTAGAGCATTTATGAAATTATTGAGTTCATGTATATTAAGAAGTGTCCTAATATATATGTTATCTATTTTTATAGGTGAAAGATTGTAGAATATCAAATGTGCAAGATGATAGGATAATGAATATTGCATCAGGACCTCTTCGTAAAATAAAGGTGTATTCTGGTTACTATGTTAATGGCCTTAAATTTCACGTGGCACAACGAGATTCACGGAGATTAACTTATAATTCTGGTGTTTGCGTTAAAGGATCTATGGACAACAATAACACTGAGTTTGATTATTATGGCAGACTTGACGAAATCATAGAAATTGAATATCCTGCATTACCAATAAAGAGGTGTGTGTTGTTCAAATGTTCATGGTATGATCCGACACCAAGATTAGGTACTAGAATTCATCCAAATTACAATTTAGTTGAGGTTAATGCAAATAAAAGATTCAACAAATTTGAGCCTTTTATTTTTGGGATACAAGCGGGTCAAGTTTTTTATTTTGAATATCCTACGAAGAGAAGAAGATCTAGTGAATGGTTGTCTGTTTGTCGAATCAAGCCTCGCTCGACCATAGAGATGCCGAACACAATCACTGCTCAAGACCATGATGCATTTCAAAATGATGAAGTGGAGAGACACTCAGTTGATTTACAACACCAATCAACTTCTCAATTACTTGTAGATGTTAATAACATTTACGAAGAGATAGATGATGGAGAGATGTCCAACAGTGAGGATGAAGTTGAACTAAGCTCATCTAACTCTAGCGATGAGGACATAGAAACTGTTAATGTTGATTAGTCAGTAAGTTATGTTCCCATATTGTTTTGTATTTATATTATCATGTTTTTAAACCTTATTATGATGTGTTCAATGTTATTTTATAGATATCATTATGGCAGAGTAGCAGCCTGTGGCACCCTGTGGCTACAAGGTCCTTACTGTTGTCGGGGACTCGTAAGTATTTTTTTTATTAATAATTCAATTTCATATATAAATTTATTTATAATATATTTCTCATAACTTAATTTTATTTCGTGCAGATTCACTCCAGATGGCCACCGTGTTGCCACATATATCACAGGCAAATTCAAGGAACAAGTTTGCGCATCTGGTACTACATGGAGGCATGTAGACCAGGAGATGAAGCTATTTTATTATAATGAATTTGTGGTAAGTAAATTGAATATATTTGGTAACTTATAATATAGAATCATTTAAACTAAATGTTTAACTTATAATTACAGAAAAGATACACATGGGTGGACGGGCAAGAAGAACAATTTAAAGCTACATGGAATACCTACTGTGCTAAACTGTACAGAGATCATATGTATTATATGAGAAAGAAGGGCAGTCGACCTCCGTATGTTTCAGAGACGATTTGGAGTGCATGGACGACCACCTGGGCTGCAGAAAGGTGGCAAGCAAATGCTGAAAAGGCAAAAGCAAATAGAAATACAGAGCCAAGTGGCCCGAGCACCGGTACCGCTCGACATACGTCAGGATCTAGATCTATTGTTGAGCTTACTATGGATTTGGTGAGTATAATTTAAAGTTATACTTTCTAACAAAATTTGTATTTATTACCAACCTTGTATAATTTTTTTCCCTTAAATTTTTGGAATGTAGGAACGTGAGCTTGCCCGACAGCCCACATGTATGGAGGTCTTTCTCAAGACCCATAAGAAGAAGGATGGATCATTTGTTGATTCTCGATCTCAGACTCTACACGTAAGATTATTAACTTTATTACATTTTTTCATTTCTATCTATATTAGTATTTAGCAATACTGATCAAATTGGATATTATAATTTGTTTATGTAGCAACAAATGACAGAAAGGGTGGTTCAAGCATCTCAGCCATTAGCAGAGGGGGGGGGGGGGGAGTCACAGTCTTTATCCACCGACGATCTAAATCAGATTTATTATGATGTTGTCGGTGGAAGGACAAAAAACTGCACCCTCTACGGCCTTGGCTCTCAAGCCAAAGTTGCATTTGATTGTTTGAAGAATCCAGTAGGTCGTGCTAGTTCCTCTTCTTCCAGTGAGATGCAGTCTTTAAGACGTAAAAATCAAGAACTGCGTACTCAACTGAAATCAATGGATCAGAGGATGACTGAGATGGATCAGTGGAGAGCTGATGAGGAGAAGAAGAGAGCCGAACGTGACAAGAGCAATGATGATCTCATGGCCCAGATGCTCCAGTTCGTGGCTAATTTCAATCAGGGATCACATGGTTTTCAGTCACAGGAGACTCAAGATCCATCAGGCAGTGATGATTAATTTTTGTGAGGTTTGTTCATCTACACTTTAATTTTTATTTATCATATATTGATCATGATAAAATATTTATTCTGTTTTAATATTATAATATATTTATTTCTAAATATTGTATTACTATATATTTCAGGAGTCACGTTCGATCGGATTTATATATTGGCTCTTCATTAGATGATATGTTCATTTTTTTCAGGTATCATTTGATATCAAATCTGTTATATATATATATATGCAAACGGTTTATTTAAACATCAACATGATCATTTTGTATTTGACTTTTACAGGTTTTTCTTTATCATTTAGCGTTCTTGTATTATTTGGATTACTTTCTAGTGTGGTATGTATTATGTAAACTTAAATTTTGATATGGATATTTGCATCTATATATTCTCTAGATTGAGTTAGATATGGATTGTGTTTGTTTTATTTTGTGTGATGGTTATAATATATATTGATATGTGGATTGTATTTGATGTTTTGATTGTATTTGATGTGTGCATTGTGTAATACCATCGTTTGTGATGGTAGTTTATATATTTGAAAATGTATATGGAGATGATAACCAAAACAAACAGAAGCTGTCTGTCTTTTTTTTGTTTTCCGTCGGAATACCGACAGAAATAAATTCCGTCGGAAATGTATCGCATCAGAACGATACAGTCCCGACGGAAATAGGTATTCCGTCGGGAATTCCCGACGGAAGTAGCTACTTCCATCGGGAATTCCCGACGGAATACCTATTTTTGTCGGGAAAATATATGCCATTTCCAGCAATTTCCGGTTTCTCAGAACAGTGTTTCCGGTAGCATTACCGACGGAACTAAATTTCTGTCGGTAAAATTTTACCGACAGAAGCTTTATTTCCGTCGGTAATCTCATCCCGTCAAATATATTTCTGACGAAAATATTTCTGTCGGAGGTCCGTCGTTATCAGCCATTAGCGACGGAATACCGACGGAAAATTTCGTAGGCAATGCTGGTTTTTTTTGTAGTGATTAAATGGGCTCAGATGAACTTTTATCGAATCGAGCTTCGAATAGCTCATAAGCTGCTTGGTTCATTTACACTACTAATTATAAGTTGAACTGAACAAAATCAGAATCAAATTAAATCAAACTGAAAATTTTAATTATTTTGATCGAAAATTAAATTAATCGATATTTAATCAATTCGATCTATTCGATTTTTTTTTTCTTTAAGTTTGATTGGTTTAAAAGAAATTCAATCCATTCAATTTTCATTTAATCAATTCGGTGTTCATCCATATCACCTTTTATTCCAATTATAATGAAAATTGTGCGACATAATTATAACGAAAGTTAAATCCGTTATATTGTGATGACTCTGACAGCGTGAACACGATTGATCCAATTAAACTGAAGTTACCTAAATTAAAACAAAAGTTATCTAAACTAAATTATGATGAAGCTCTAAAAGTATGACAAACTATTTTAATTCATTTTTTGCATGAATTATCTTACAACTTAATAATGAATATGATTACTGCATTATATATAATTTAAGTGTGTGTCTCTTCTCCGTGTTGATCCTAGAATGAATTGACATAAATACTAATGATGAACTTATTCATCTTTTTTCACCACGAATATTTGTCTTAATTAATTAAGAGGGCAAGAGCAATCTCCTTCTCCTGTCTATTATGCTTCTAGATTAATAACTATGAATAATGTATCAGTGAACAGACGATAGGAATATATATATAAAATAAGGAAGAATAGAATAATAAAGAATATATTTTAGACATCTAAAAATTACGACATTAAGTTTAAACTCAAAAACATCGAAATCTAAATTTTAAAATTATAAATTTTGAAAATATCACAAAATGAAAATAAAATTAAAATAAAATAAAAATAAAAGGGACCTTTGGAGAACAAGGTGATTGAGACCTTTTGGCTTCTCTAAAAAAAAATGCTTCCAACAGAAAATACGTTCAATATCATGATAACATTTGACAACTTTAACGTAAAGCTCTACAATTTTGTCGATCTAAACCTGTACAAAAGATACATATTACAGAATCAAGTTATCATGTACACAATACACATAAAAGGGTACGTAACTCTTGCCCTTCTTTGCAAGACTTTTCCGAGAAAAATATATACATCAAAGAAATAAATCATTTATAATCTTATGAAATAGTTGTCAGATCCTGGGGGTCGTCGTTGCTCTATTTACACACAACGACTTTGAAGTAAATCTTTCCTACAACAGCACGGCAGCAGCGATAAATTGTCTGTGAACTTTGAATGGCGTGGTGGTTCTTAGGCAGTTTCTGCTGATGCTTCATTGTTAGCATCAAGCAGTGGTCTTTGGGCTGTTTGAGCACCTTGATCGCTATCTTCATTAAAGCGATCTACACTTGGGATGAAGATGCCTGACCACAATGTGATAGGGGGGGAAACAGGAGTGAAATGAAATTAGATTGCATATACGGGTAAAGAGAACTGGAAAGTTGAGGGAAACCAAGTATCAGTATAATAAAAATTTTCACTTGTACAATCTATATATATATATATATATATATATATATATATATATATGTCACAAAAGTAAAATCACCATATGATTCCCAAGAGACACATTATTTATTAATGTAATGCCCTAAGTACAATAGAAAGGTAGCATATAACTATGATAAACTATGGATGTTACACAAAGGATAACTAATTTTTATATAACCTTAGTTTTTGTCCTCCCACTTCTTTCCCAGGTAAACATATTTAAGATCTATCCCTAAATGACCGGCACAACTACGATTACTGCAAGAAAGTGACTGGGAGATACCTGAAAACCATATTGCAGAGGCAATGAACAGAATTGAAGTTAGTATCAGCGCACTTTCCCTCCAGTTGTTAACATAGTCCTGCAACAAAAGCCAAATGAGAAGTTAATTTTACCATAAATGCAGAAGGATAAGCAATTAGCTTGAGTTGATCAAGAAATAATAATTGAAAAACTGGGTATAAGTCTATTTTTTTTGTATAATTTCCCTCCATCAAGAGGTCAACTGCTAACAAGTAGCAATGGAATTGACTTCAAGAAAACAAGAGAATTTGCCTTGCCATCGTCCTCGTGTAGGGTTGTACCTTCTAAAGGATACAAAAATGCTGCTAGTTACCATAAGGTGTAAACACTGCATTAATTATGCTTTCAATGTTCGAAAATGAACATCTGTGTTATTTCTCCAAGTAAATTCTTGATTATTCTCATCTGTGTTATTTCTCCTAGTAAATTCTTGATTATTCTCTTACTTTTGGGATTCATCCGGTTGATCTTAACAATGAGTGAAGGGTATGGTTGTCCAATCTTAAGAAAAATTATCACTTTTCTAATTAATAACCATGTATTTTTCCAGTTCATGGCATAGCAATAAGCTTCAGTCTAAAGCACTGATTTGTTTTATAAAACTTATATGAAGATGAAAGATACTCGATTTCTTCATAGTTTAAGACATTATGAACATTAAAACATCCAACCATACAAAAGCATCATGGCTATATTGGTAGAAACAGCAGAATGAAAACTTCTCTTTACAAAAAAGAAAAAAGAAAGAAACTCTGAACATACCTGCAAAACACCAACCAAAGGAGAGGATGGAACATCGCCAAATATGTGAATAGAGACAGTTGACATAGCCATTGAGAGTGGCCTTAAACTAGGATTGACACAGTGAAGACAGATATAATTTACTGGAGCCTGCAGGAACATGTGATTACATTTTGCTACATGAATAAGATTTTTTGGTCATTTTTGTTAACATATAAGTGAACTAGCAACTCTGGAATTTTTGGATCCTTCAACACCCAGTTCCAGTTGACACTAACAGCATTAGGAGGATGTATGTTAGCAGGAATATGTGCATGATCAAAAGAGATATAAGCTGAATATTTATCAATTGTGCCAATCTTCTAATCTAGTAAATCAAACGATCAGGATCAACCAGAACCAACCTAAATTCCAATTAGAAATTCAAGGTGCTATTAGTTTATGGGTTTCTCAATAAACATATTGCTCAATGATCAATCAGACTAAAACTAAAACAAGTGGGAAAACATTTTTTAATGGCCTAATGAATCTACCATTTACTGTTGATCCATTAGAGCAACTGAACAAGCAACAGCTAGAAAAGTAAATGTTTCCCAATGATCTAGAAACCATCTGATAATACATGATGCTTGGATGAGACATTACAATAACTCAGTCGCCGAACAGAAATGATAAAAATGATATTGTTGTTAACAATGGTGAAATTTTTTTGGCTTTGTAAAGTTGTTGAAGGAGAGTCTTGGCGCAATGGTAAAGTTGTTACTTTGTGACCAAAAGGTCACGGGTTCAAATTCTAGAAACAACCTCTTGTAAAAAGTAGGGTAAGGGTAAGACTGTGTATAATGAATCATTCCCCGGGACCCCGCATGGCGGAAACTTCGTGCACTGGGCTACCCTTTTTTTTTGTAATAAACAATAATGTACACTTGTATGTGCATAAAAAATAAAAGAACAATACAAGAGAGAATTTTATACCTGTGTGGCAAAGACAAGTATCTCTCCAATAGAAAAGAATGCTATAAAGCCATAGAGGCTCTTGAAGCAAAAAGCACTGAAACAAAAAATAGCCCCCAGAAAGGTTGCTCCAGAAAGAAGCTGCAAGACAGGTCATTTCCAGTTTTTCAATAAAATTTAAAAGCATCTCAGATAGTTCAAAACAGCACGAATGAAAGAATACATGCTGCACACATGTATTCAACAATTAGGGAAGTTTGAATTTGCCTCCAAAGTTTATCCATTTTATGAACTACTCCAAAATTGTCAAATGTGTCTCCAGCACTTTGCAAACCTTACTTCACCCTAACAGGTTAGTGAAGTCTCAAGAATTTTAACAATGGAAAAAACTTTCCAATAGCATATGGCGAACTTATTTGAAATAGTAATATATTGGGGACGTTGAATCAGAATACTAGAAAGTTATTACACCAGTGATAAGGCCTATAACACAAAAAGAGGGAACTCGTCATGGCCACTCATAACTAATCATCTATGGTATTCAATTGTATCCTAGATACTACTACAATTTTGAGATCCACATAGCCATTGTGTGCATTAAGATACCTATCCATTAACTTGGACAAATTACAAAATTATTGAAGGAACCAAAGAGGAAATAGCATAACAATGTCTATCAGCAAGAAGCTGCTAGATAGTAGCATTTTGAAATAAACAATATATTAGTAGTCATTCAGTGAACCAAGGCTTTGCAAGTAAACATAGAGGTTAAGGAACTCTTAAGGACTCAATGAAATTGTTATACCTTAAAAGCATTGGAAATTGTAGAATCCACAAAATCAAGAATGAACCCACCAGCTAGAGTTCCAAAGATTCCACAGACTATAGTTATACCTCCAAACAACAGATCAGCATTGCTCTGAAAATCAATAAACAATATATAAAAGGACAACAAAGGATAACACCTATTCACAGGTAAAATAAGAATTTATCACCAAAAAATTCCAACACAAGTCATCGTGCATGAAAAGGAACGAACTTATGAGAGGGAATGATTGAATGCTGACTCCATTGTATTAACTATTAAGGTATTCATATTCAATCTTGCATATTGGCCTGTTTACCATAATAGTGAAAAGCAACCTAGAAAACCATGCACAGGATATACAACTGCAGAACAAAGAGCTTAAAAGTACAAAGAACCAAAGTTGCTCAGTTGCAGAACATTGATAAGTATCAATCTAATGGAGTAGTGAAAAGCAACCTAGAGAGCTATGTGCAAGATATTATATCCAACTGCAGAACAAAGAGCTTAAAAGTACAAAAAACGAGGTTGCTCAGCTGCAGTATATAGATATGTACCAATCAAATGGTGTTTTGTAGTATGAGTATCCTTTTTTCCATGAAAGGGAACGTGCAAAATATTTTCCTTTTTCAAGATATTGTTGAAGCTAAGAAGCTCCACATCCATTGCAACTGAAATGTTTGCATGAGCATACCAACGTGGCATTACGAAAAGAAATTCTTGTCATGGTGCAATAGTTTGATCATATTGATACCCATACTCATTAGATAGAGCACTCATTGTTCACTAGTCGCCAAGCACCAGTACCGGATTAAGTGTCTTGGTTTTGTTGTTCACTCTTAAATGAATTGGTTTCCCTTTGCATTAGGAACTCTTAATGTTATATAAAAGATCTGACAGTAAAATCTTATTATCAGATACTCAATGCAATTTGGACTTAGGCAGAACACAAAGTTACAACCTCTGATATTTGGACTCTTCATTTACCAACTTGAATAAATTGGACTCTGGCAGAACAGATACCCATGTTGAATCCTCATACCCGAAGCCGCATAGCATAGCATACTACCATAGTATGAAACATATTCACCACTACATCCAAACAACTGCCAACAGCGGCTAAATTGTCATGATGTGCAGAGGTCTTTAACAAGATGTCAAACAAATGTTTAGGACATTAATCTAGCCACAACACATTTTAAACTTTATGTTAGACATGCATGTGAGGAATCAAAATGCCAACCATTTTTTTCTGTGAACTATGAGACTTTAACCTAGGTGGGTAAGATTACCATTTCATGGTCCATCTGTAAACACTAATTTTTGCATAAATAATATCAGAAATTGCTTTAAACAAAATAAGTCAGTAATCTCTTCCAAGCGAAATGTAAGAATGTAACATTGATGATCAGTTCTGCAGAACAGAACATGAACAAGGTAGCAAAACATAACATGGGATAGTGCTATGGGCATAGGAAATAAATCAATGACTTAGTAGGAAAAAAGTGATAAGCCAAAGTGAATATTCAGTTTGTGTTTCAAATTATATAAGATATGATGATCCATGTGAGTTACTAAAGTTTTGTATTTCAAATTACCATATGGTAGATGTCATAACCAGCCTTAGGACCCCAATATGAATAGGCTCCAATAACAAAATTGTACGCAATATAACCTGCAGAAGCATGACATGTGATGATGAATACAAGAAATAAATCCTAGAATAGTTTAAACTTCTAGATAGCACCTTTCATTTGTTGATTTAAAATCAATCAACATGTAGTGTTGTCTTGTGTCTCTTATTTACAATAAAAATAAGTCATTTGTATGCTAACTCTTCTCTTTTGCCATCTAAATGTATTAAATCAAGGATATGGTAGCCACCAAACAAACTGATTTCATTCAGCCTTGCTCTCAAATATGACCATTCACCCTTAATCATATGATTTGGATAAACAAACTCGTATCAGGCTTAAAATATTTTATCAGGTTCAACTTTTTCTCCATTCTAAGTGTGCAATATTTTTTAAGTGACAGGGAGTGGGTGCCTAAGAAGAGGTATAACAGAGATAACACGAACCAAATATACTTGAAACGTCAGTTCCAAAGGTAAAACCCAAAAGTGAAATACCATGATATGAATATAAAAAGCTCTATGACTTGATCAATTTATCAAATAATTTTTTTGAACTTTAGCACTTATGCCATGCAAATGAACTATAAAAATTCAATTAATTTTCCTTCTTATAAATTTCTTTTCCAAAAAAAGTAACTAGTTTATATCACTTTTACATGCCTTTTATATTAACACTATCTCATTATGAATTTAAAAAGATCAATATTTTACCAAGAAGCACGACCTAACACTCATTTAAGTTGAAATCTAAACATTACCTAGAACATTTACCACATAAACCCTCTCAGCCAGAAGCAGTTGCATATCTTTCCAAACCCTGGATAGTTGACTTGCAATCCTACCCACACCAGCAGGTCTACAATAGAAAGAAAGCACACAACAATTACAAGACAAGGTTGAGAAAAGGTGCACATATTCAAAAGCATTTAGATTTTTGATAAGCAAACAATTTCATTGATGCCTATAGGAAATTAAAACAAAGTAAAAAATGTAGCCAGAAAATTATGAAACCAAGTCATTAAGTGTCAACTTTTGTGTTAATAAGGTCATGATATTTAGAGAAACTGATAAGCTACAATTGCTATGGGTTTAAGAATTCTTTCTTGAGGTAAATTAGGCCTCTAAAACACTAGGAGTGAAACGTGGTGATTGAAAAACATATGATAAAACACTATTCTCAATGTAGTGCACTCCAAACACTTGTTTCAATGTAAGTGGAACTGCATTCATCAAAACCAGCGAGAAAATGCATTCACCTCTCAGCTTGGTGGATTGTGACAATAATAATTTCATTTGTTATAGCATGTGTTTTTGTAATACACATTAACCAAACACCACAACCAAATTATTTCCAAAGATCTGAAAAACAATTTATCAACACTAAGTTGCTTTTCTATAATACACTTTAGCTTAATTTTTTTTTAATAGACTAATGAAAAGTCAAAGCAATGTAAAATCCACTCTAGGCAATACCTTTTTCTATACTGTTTGGTACATATGCCATACCACTACAATAATTTGTCAAAATCAAATAGCAACTCAATTCAAATCATATCATATAAAGTACATACACATTTACCAAACACCACAACCAAATTATTTCCAAAGCAGATCTGAAAAACAATTTATCAACACTATGTTGCTTTTCTAATACACTTTACCTTAATTTTTTTTTTTAAAAAATGGACTAATGAAAAGTCAAAGCAATGCAAAATACACTCTAGGCAATACCTTTTTCTATACTGTTTGGTACATATACCATACCACTACAATAATTTGTCAAAATCAAATAGCGACCCAATTAAAAACATATCATATAAAGTATTCAACATAGCATTTTATGAATGAAAATTCAAATATCTGGGACTTTATTTTTGAAAAATCCAACTATCCCACTACTGAAGTCAAGCCTTGATGCAATGGTATGGTTGCTCCATTGCAACCTGGTAAGCCAGATTTCAATCACAAAACAGCCTTTTCGGTGTGATAGGCACATGTTAATTGACTTTTCCCAAGCCCATTTGGAGGGAGCCTGACAGCAACTGTTTGAATAGCAAATGAAACAACTAAGAAAATATACTTGCAAAATCCAAGGTGTGGTAACTCCCTTCACCTTTGTGTTTCTTTTATATTCTTCTTTTTCTTCTTTCAAAAATAGTTTGCAAATTTTGCATTGCATAAATTGATTTTGGTTGGATTCTACAGACAATCAATCTTCACAGCTGAGTTTCAAAACTGTTGAGAGAAAATTTGTAAAGGCAAGGAGGATGGATACAAAGAACATACAAGGAGAAATTTTGTGGTTCTTTTACAGATAAGTTCCCATGTGTAGCATGTGTCTCGCTTTGGGCATCCTGTTCATCTGTAACATAATGTTATAAATAGCCAAGAATAAGAAGATAAAATGAAAGTCAAAGCTAGTTCCATTACCAAAGCCCTGGATAAACAAAAAAACCTTTTCTTTGTCTTAATCAGTATGTAAAATGTTTTCCCAATGTATGGGTATATAGGGTTGTCAAGTGTAAATACAAAGCAGCTCACTAATGACTAAAACAATAATTTAGCTATTTTGACATTGAGAAAGCATTAGTAGTTGGACAATGGTATCTCACATTTAATTACCTTTCATGTTGTTTCTGCTTTGTTCAAGAACATTCTTGATATCTATGATTAACTTTCATTAAATCTAAATTGTATACTCCATTAAACTATTTACTGATAGATTGTTTTAAAAGTCCTGCATATATGTATACCATCTCCTCTTTATATAGAGAGAGGTTTTTAAGCTAAGGAGCAAAAGGTATTATTCCATCTTCCAATTATCATTTTATATCAAATAAACTAAAATTGAAAGTTTGATTTCAAAATTCATAAAACTAGCATACAAAAATATTTTTTGAATTTGATTGTATAATACATAATAACACAAACTAATTCGGTCGATGGTTTTACTCATTCCAATTTTGATTCCATTATATTTCCAATAAAAATGCTGATGTCATATCTTCAAGAAGCTTTAGACTGGGATTAAAGTTTGAGACGCCCTCAACCTAAAAATAAATAAACATAATGGTGCATTCAACAGTCTCTTGAAATTGGTACCAAAAAAATTTAAAAAAATGGTTCGTTCAACAATACTAGAAATTGGTATGACAATCACGAAGTTGATTTAAAACACAAGTAGGATTGCACTTCCAATCATGGGCTATAGGAAACATATGCATTCTTAGACATTCAAAGTAAACATAAACAAGAGTCCTGAAGAACAAAAGAATGATAACCATTATAGTTGACGAAAATTATCATGTGAATCTGAAACCTATATTGGTAAAAGATACTAATCAACTATAAGGTGGAAAAACATGCTATCACCTTGAATCATTACTCCAGCACCCTCTAATTTTTTCAGTATAGATGGTGTAAAACCTGCAATTGGAAGAAACAAAGTTCTAAACATTTAACTGTTGTCTTTGAAATCCTATGCTTCGGAGCTAACTATCATAGTTTTTTATGCTCAGCCAGGGGCACACAGACATCACTTTGGCTAGTTTCTAGAAGTTATGGTTAAAAATATAATTAAAATCAAATTTGGGAAAGATAAAATTGGTTCACTATAGTCAAGTTTATAGTCTCCACAAAAGAAGAGCAAAACAATAGAGGAACATGAGAAACAGGTTACTTTATATGATACAGTTAGTTGTTGAAAAATCACCAGGAAACAAAGAACACTACACTAATGCAATAGCATTTCCTGTTAACTTGTCGCCAGTATTATGTCCATCTTACCTCACTATAATGTCATGGATCATCTGGAAAACTAGTCCATTTTGTTGTATACACTATCCGACAGCATGAAAGACAAATCAAAAAGTATACAAGGAGAAAGAACCAGTAGCTCTTAGTTGCTTAAAAAGAAAGGGCAGGGACATTGTCATGGAAAAGGAAGATGATATGATATTAGTTTCAGATGTAGAAAGTGTTCTGTTAAAGAATATTGTTTTCTCATCATTTCTTACTATTATCCTACATTTCATAAACATAATAACCAGAGACCCACTGAAGTTAGAGTGATTGTTTCATGTCACAGCCAGTTGTTGTTCAATGGAGGGGTATAGCCTTGCATAGACTTATAAATATTAACACAAGTGAAAATAGTGTCGCATAAAGCATTGCAAGTAAAACTGATTCAAGGAATTTGAATATTATTAGTGGCATGCTTAAATAGAGTTCATAGCATTTTAACAGAGTAATAAGATCCATATACCAACACCTAACAAGTGAGACTATCACAACTAGATGATGATAATCAATCATTCTTCACAACAGTATGATAGGATGATATGTTTATTATTTATCAAAATGGTACGTTTACTATTTTAGCAATGATAAATTTTGTAGAATGTTACCTTTGATATAGATTTTAAATTTTATATTCTACAAAGCTTTTTATTTATCAACAGTAAGATAGGATGGTATGTTTATTTTCTTTAATTATCTCAGTTGCATTGATCATTTTAATTATAGCTAATGGCAAACCAAAGAGTTGCAAACTATGATGATTGCAAAAAACAGATAGAATACAGGTTATTACTTACTGGGATAAGCACATTTTGTAAATTGTGTTTGTTGCGATGAAAGGTTACTTAAAAATGTACCTTTCAGCTGTAAAGGTTTAATGGTGAAGCCTAAAATAGCAAATGGAAGCATCAAAACTGACTCTCCCCAGAATGCAACGCGCCAATGAAGATAGCTGCCGACCTGATAAAATTAGAGAAAGTTTATATATATGGAGACACAATTCCTGTCATCCTCCAGTATCCAGGAGTGAAGCAACTCATTTTGTCAAATTCAAATAGAACTTCAAGGCTCAAGCAGACATGGGGATTAAATTATTGAACTTCTACTGAAAATAATGGTGAAATAAGTTAACCATAAAGCATGCATGGAGATGACTTGACATGCATTGGTTTGTATACAAGCTTTGGCAAAGGTTGAATTTCCAATGAATGTCAATTTTTCATTGCTAGAGTAAATTGTTTAGATGTGTCAATCTAGTTAGTTATTATACAGTGTTCATCATTAGCCAAGATATATAGACTCTTGTGAATAAACAAACTATTCCACAGAGCAGGTGTAGACTTCTCCAGAACACTACCAAAGTGCTGTAACATCTCACACCCGTAAGTACTTTACCCCGCATGGCTAGTATCCTACAGCACTGTTTTCTTGTATGCAGAAAGCTCTTAATTCTTCTTTTACCATGTAAACATTAGAAAGTAACTTTTACATATCTAAAAACTAATAGTCACGAAGCATCATAGTTCTAAAAGGTACCCTCTTAGGTACCCGCCTAAGCAATTTCGCAAGGGACCACTTCACATAGTGGTTTGGAGAAGTTA
Source organism: Zingiber officinale (assembly GCF_018446385.1). NCBI lineage: Eukaryota > Viridiplantae > Streptophyta > Magnoliopsida > Zingiberales > Zingiberaceae > Zingiber > Zingiber officinale. The sequence continues at coordinate 83,046,452 of NC_055998.1, forward strand.
GTGCTTAAGTCCCCTCTGAGCGGTGCGGTGATTGAGACATGGGGTATTGCCACATGAGGTGGTCGAAACTCAGCGCGTCCGAGCATACCTTCCCCGTGCCTTGGCCACCTACACCAATGACTAGTAGCCACCCGTGATTTACCTCATCCATGTTGGCCTAGGACGGGTTGGCGAGGGCACTGGGAGCGCGCGAATCATCTTTTGCCACTTGGAGAAGTTAGTACTTGTCACCCATGATTTACCTCTTCCATGTTAGCCTAGGGACGGGTTGGCGGGGGACGCTAGGAGTGAGTGAATCACCTTTTGCCACTTGAAGAAGTTAATATATTTTCAAAGATCGCAAGTGTTCCACAGATTTTCAAAATATATTTTGATTGAAAGATAATATAATTGTATGATCCAAGTCTACGGATAAGGGGAGCCTTAGAGCAACGGTAAAGTTGTTGTCATGTGACCAAAAGGTCACGGGTTCGAATCCTGGAAACAGCCTCTTGCAAAAAGCAGGGTAAGACTGAGTAAATGGATCATTCCTCGGGACCCCACATGGTGGGAGTTTCGTGCACTGGGCTGCCCTTTATCCAAGTCTACGGATCAGATCAGAAAGCAATTCTGTTAATGGCTAGGATAGCGATCTTTTTAACCTTATTTATTCATTCATGCAAAAAATTGAATGCACATGTTCTTGGAAGTGCATGATAGCATGTAAGCCATTAGAAAACTTGATTGTAAGAATCAGTAAAAGTTCATTTGTGCATTATGTTATCTATTTCTGCAATTTTTATGTTGGTTTTTGATTGGCACTCATGCTTAATTCATTTAGTTAATCTATTTTTATGACAAATAACAATGCATATAAGATGGAGATTGTAATCACACACACAAAAAAAAATAGAGTTCTAAAGAAAGAGCCATTAGAGTTTATTAACAAATGCACAACAAAGTGAAAAAGTTTCACAATTGACATTAGTTTTGATTTGCAAACATTAGAAACCTTCATTAAAAACCTAAAGAATAAACACCTAAGATGAATTTACATCTAAAAATATTATGTCACTTCAACATCACTGACCAAGCAAAATTTCAAAATAAGCATCACAAGAGACTCACCAGTCCACCATATACATAGCCAATTGCGATGCCTGAAGGTATGCACATGTAGAAGAGCGCAAGCCAGGCCGTTTTCTGAATGAGGTAAGAATAACATGACCAATTTGTATACTTAGTTAGAGTAGCATAGAACTTTTTAAATAGCCAGATTTCATTTCCATAGTGATCCTCATATAATTTCAATGCAAAAATATAATGTATTTACCACAAGGTTTTATACTAAACACATTAGGTTTGTAGCCAAGAATTCAATAATGATCAAGCCTTATAGTACACAATAGACATTATTGTTATTTCTTATTGGTTGTTTACGTCATTACTTCTGGTTCTCACTTTTACTCTCCACGTGTACGCAGTAATGCAAACTCATAGTGTTAGAAGTGGTGTGAGTGTGTATCTTTCTTTTAGGTTCTCAGAGATAGTTGATAACATTTTAAGAAATGATGAAAGCGAGACTTGGACTACATTCTGAGCCAACAACTGCCTGCATTATTTTTCCCACTGGTTTAATGTAAAAATGCCTGGAAGACATGAATAAAGAAATTCATAGTCGTTATTCAAAAATCGGCTGCAAAATGCTACACTCTCTTGGATTGCAACAGCAGGAGTGCATGACAACATACATAGTAGAAGTTTAGGACTAGATACCATTTACAAAGCTCTACTGGCACGTACAATCTGAGTTCAGGTGGTCTAAAATTTAGGCACAGGATTGTATTCAGTGGCTCTGTCATCAACATCATTGACCTCAAATGACAAAAGGTATCAAACTTTGCTCATATAACATCATAAAGCTCTTACGAAACTGCTTCAATACCTTTCAAACATGTTATCATCTTCGCAGTCTGTTCAGCCTAAATTCTTGGAGAGGAGTTTCCCGCTGAGGCTTTGAGTCATAATGAGCATAGACAAGTGTGTTGAAGGCAAGGTACTCCACAAGCATAATCCAACATGGACAAGTGTGGTGCGGTGATCCACATAGTGAACTTATATTGAAAGGGCATTCTCCTTCAAATTGGATAGTCATTTGGGATGGTTTGTGCTTCCCTAGATTTGCAATAGTATTTCATCAGTCATAATGAGCATAAGGAAGCATGTTGAAACAAGGTGCTCTAATCCCAACTCCCACGTGGCCAAATGTGATGGTCCGTCATTAACTTATATTGAGGAGTTGTGTAGCATGCATGATTCTCCTTGACAATCATAGTCCCACCTAGACAAGTGTGGTTGTCCATTATAACCATATAGATATACAATGGGAGGGCATTCTCCTTCCAATCGGCTACTTGTTTGTTAAGTGTTTCGGCTCCCCCCTCTCCCTTCCCTAGTTTAACAATAATATTTTGTTGGTAATGATAAACATGAGGCATGCTGAAGACTATGTAGTTTGTGTCCCTAATCCCAACATGGACAAGCATGATGGTTCATGATGTGCTTGTATAGAAGAGGCATCTCCCTCCCAAGTGGCTGATCATTTGAGGTGGACTAAGTTCTACCTTGGTTCAATAATACTATTGGCTCTTATTTAAATTTCATTGCAAATAAAAAACTGAGGTTATCTGAATTAAATTTAGAAGAATTTCCCTGCTTATTACATACATAGGTAAGGTAGTTTCAGCAAACTGCATGTTACGATTATTGTTGTAATCCAGCGTATCTAAGGTCATGCCAAATGAGTCAAATTTATAAATGATTTGTCATCTTGTTTTTCAGTTTTCAGCTAAAAAGCATGTCTGAATGATGCGAGCACAGTGAGGTATACATACAGTTTCAGACTGGATATAGCATTTACAGGCATTTATATCCTTTGAACAGTTATCCTATTACATTAGAACTGGTGTATAATATTATAACATAATAAATAGAAGATTCTAGTATGCCAATGTTCAATTTCACATGGCTGGATTGACAAAGCATTGCAAAGTTAATATCACAAAGATGGCCTTATTATTAAATGGTTCAGCACATCTGAAGAGTTAAAAGGAAGTGGAAAGTGAATAATTTCACATGTAGAAGGAATGTGAAAAGGCTTGAAAAGGTTCAATTGCAAAAATAATTGTTTTGGTGGCAACAAACCTGAGCAACAGGAGCATTATCGTCTATAAATGGAGCTGCGAGACTTATAAAGGAAGCTTCACCAACTCCAACCAACCTGGGCACAATGATAAGTTTTAATTACTGGCATAAGTAATCAAAAATTGATCCGAATTGTGAGGATCCATGCCAACCAAATTAAACACTCACATTCGGCAAATTGTAATGGACCAAAAATCAAATGCGCAACCACAACCAGCAGTAGCAATAGTCCAAACCAACAGTCCCACTCCGATTAACCTAAAAGGATTATGGCTGCAAAAACATTTAAATAAAATGAGCCTTGTAAGCTGAAACTAGACTTAATGTTTTGCTAAAACATAATGATTAAAATCATCAATGTGAATAACCCTGGAGTTGAGGAGTTAATGATTTTGAAAGTTAACAAACAAACCATAATAACTACTAAAAACACAAAACCCAATTGGAAAATGGCAATAGTATAAAGATGGATGAGTGCAATAGATTATACTTTCAGCCATTCTTACAAGAAAGGAAAGAAATATCTGAAACAAAGTAAATAGAACATAATAACAAATTTATAGAATGATTATGTTGCAAAATCACTAGAAAAGAATTGACATAAAAAAGAGCAGTGACAAAACAAGCGTTTGAGAAACAATCCGACCTCTTTGCCAGGGATGCAAATATTGGGGAAGCAATTAATAGGCCCACCATGAATGCTGAAGACAATACACCATCTTCAAAATAATTCAGGTTAAAGTCTCCTCTGCAACAAATGATTATTAATACTCATGTAATCAGAACAAAACAGCTTCATAAATGCACCTAATACATCGTGCTTTTTGTCTACTCAGTAATATAAAAAAAAAAAAAAAAAAACAGCCCCGTGCATAAAGCTTCCGTCATGCGGGGTCCCGGGAAGAATCCATTGTATGTAGCCTTACTCTACTTTTTGCAAGAGGCTATTTTCAGGATTCGAACCCATGACCTTTAAATCACAAAGCAACAACTTTACCGTTGTGCCAAGGCTCCCCTTCTGTCTACTCAGTAATATATCTACTCAAATTCATCCATTGATCTATCCTTCTCTAACGAAGCAAGAAAACATTACCATCCTGTTATTCTATGTTCAACCAGGCTAGTTACAGAATTAGTATGCTTCCAGAAAGAACATTTCTTCTGTCCAATCCATAATACCAATTAACTAGCATCCAACGTCATTCTTTTTTTTTTTTTACACCAAGCATAACAAAGAACCCAAGACAATTAACAGTTAAGCTAAATAAACAAACTGATTAACGACAAACATGTTTTACAGCTAAGAGGTAAGGAAGTGACAAGAAACAAGAATAAAAGACTAGTGTGCAAAGTTGCAACTACTTAATGGGGTACAGAATTATAGATAGGTGCAGAATTAGGCACCATATACTATGCCATGATAAGCAAAATATCATAATTAAATACAGGAGAAAGTAGCATAGTTCAAGATTTCTATATCTTTTAATATAACATGAAATTGCTTGAAATTCAATAAAAAAAAATTCATCCTTTAAATAACTAAGAGATTTCAAAAGCCAGCAAGATTAAATTGCATGACAGTCTAGAAATTATGCAAATCCTATATCCCCACAGAAGAAAGGCATGTCCACGAGCATTCGATATTCAGAAATCAAGCAAAGAGACATGGCACAACATAAATATTTAACATCGAGAAGTCATAATTCAGTAGATAGTTGAAGTAAAGCTAAAAAAAAATATTAACAGTGATGTCTTAGTATGCATCTTACTGGATTCCAGTGCCTGAAGTACAAGTGCCGCTCTCTGTGCAGGTTGTTTGGGTACCATTAACACCATTGCTTGCTATTGCACCTCGATCAACATAATTTAGCATGTTGATGACGCAAAATATCACAAGCAATCTGCACATGCAAGCAGTTCATTACATTCAAAACAATAATAGTTTAACAGCACATGTCAAGCTAAACTAACGTTGATCCAAATTGGCACGTTAGTCCATTCTGGGTTGTTTAGGCCATCTCGTGACATATTATGTCCTACTATACAAATTTCAGGAGCAAAGGAACCCTTACACAATATTTTGAGTCTCAACATGTTTACAAACTGATTTTGAAATCAATTATTTGACCCATTTTGGATTTTTTTAGGCCATTTTACAATAGATTTTCAAAAAACACACATTTAAAGTGTGTAAACTCACACATAAGGTGTCAGATTAATATAAATCAACAAAATGACTCGGAAACCATCTTGTTGAGCATTGCATTTCTGCACCCAACAAACTGATTACCAAATTATTTATTGGCCCAATTGCAGTCCAAAAAATCCCAGTTTCTTCCTTCCACAACTAATTGCCTCAGGTAAACTTAATGCAAAGAAATTCGTTGCCCAACCACTTCGATTTCGATTAAAAGATTATCTCAAACCCTAGGGGTCAGTAAAAGGAAGAAAACAATGCGGAACGATTCGCATACCTCCTGGGGGAGAACCAGGATGGGAGAGGATCGGATTGGGGAGCATGGTCGCCATCGGGATGCGGAGGCAGCGCAATAGCCATCTCCAACTTCGGACGAACAGGAAGAGGGAGACGCGCAAAGGGGAAGAACGAAGTCGTGCCGCACAGCACAGCCCAGCTTGGACCTTGACGGTTTGTTGCTGCACCACCATCGACACGAATAAGCTCGAGGCGCCCGGGCCGGCGAGTCGTGGTTTCAACTGAACTGGCCCAATAAAGACTTTTCAAATTGGCCCAACGTGCTCAACACTTTTTAACATTGGCCTTTAAAGTTTTATTAATATTTAAGTTCTTTTATTGTTACAAAAAACCCCTTATCGAAATTATATTTTCCAATTAAAATCTCATTGAATTTCAATTTATAGTTGTTTTATATAAAATAATACCATATTAAAATTATTTTATAGAAAGAAGCATCATCTTCAAGCTACTTTATACAAAAATAATACCATTGTACAGAACAAGGAGGACGAATGACTCTCCTACTTAAGATGTTAAATTATATTTCTTAATAGTAAGTATAATCATTGTAAATTTTTTATTTAGCTCATTAAAGTTCACTCATTGCACATTTAAATCCCAAGTCGAACTGTTATGTACAAAAGAAGTATACTTTGGAACTATTTTGTATAAACAATATCACCTTAGAGCTACGTACTTCGTATGAGGCAACTCAGAGATGATGCTACTTTGTATGAAACTATTTTTAAAATAGTTGTTTTTGTACGATGAAATGCTCTTTTAAAAAAAACAATTAAAAGACGAGATTAACAATATAAATTAAAAGACAAGAGAATCTTAGCGCAATCATAAAATTACTTAAGCTGTGTACACCTTCTCGTCCAATACAGATCTAAAATAGTCCGATTTTCTTTTAACAGAAGATTTGTGCATTGGATTGCACTATATTTTCGCCAACATATATCTTCTTACAAGTACCGTATCTCTACGATGCTACTGGTCAAAGAGTGGAAACAAATTTGATGCTATGTAATATGATAGAGTATGTTATAAGTGGATCTAGAAATGACGAGTTAATAAAAAAAAAATGTGGAATCGTCATATCAGCGGTCCCCGTAGAGTTGGTCCCACGGATACGGAGGGAGGTAATATAGATATACAACTGAAAACGCATAGCCGTGATATTAACCCCAGGTAATGACACCTCGAGGATCGAACCCTGGACCTCTCGGTCACGAAACCATGCACCCCCAGCTGTGCTACGCCCTGGGGACAATGGCGAGTTAATCAAAGTTAAGATGGGTGGTGGTCAAAGTTAGGATGAGATAGTAGTCAGAGCTAGAATAAATGTATCTGAACGGGTTATTATCATCAAGACGCAACTCCTCACTTAGCACTATAGTTCTCATAATAAAGTCGGTCGGCCCAATAGCCAATCAGATTTAAGAGATTCGATTCCCTATTCTTTAGATATAAGTTTCTCTATATACGATCGGTCTTATCGCTCCACTTGATGTTAAGATATACAAAATAAACTTGAACGACCCTAGTGTCAACTTGGTAAACGGGGTTTAGCTCCCCATCCTCCAGAGCACACAACAAAGGCAATATCTCCTAACCGAGATGAGATCCGATTAGACTTCCATATCCCAACATAACAGTTTAAGGGCAAGTCTTATTACATATGACTGCTTGGTCTAAAGTGTCGGACGGACTTAGGGTTGAGCTCACTTTCCAGCAAAAGCACTCTAAGTATATAGCCAATCGGACTCAGTGTCGTTCGGACTTAGAGGATAGCTCATTTCTCACTACTACAATATAACTCAGTATATAGCCCGGTCAGCCTAATAATTGGTCAAACTCGAGGAACTTAGTTCCTCATTCTTATTACAGTCTCCTATTATATATAACCGGTCGGATATGAGTCCAGTCGGATCACCTCCAGGGGACAATATTATCAGGGAATCGTAACAATCCGTCATAGATAACAATTATTCACCAAGGAATATTCTGATATCTGACACATACATATAATGGAATCTTCTTATGAGAGTGGATACTCAACTTCTATCATTATTGCGAACATTAAAAATGATTATTCATATGTGTGTAACGGATGATTCCTCGGAGGAAGACTGTACACCTTTCATTACTTTATATATTCTGGCATCGAATATTCCTTGTCGCCTTATTTTTGATGACTTCTACTCTGAGGCCCGCACTCGTCGAATGTTTTCATTGGACAATCTACTAACAGTTCGCAAAATATTATAGGAGTTAAGTACAAGAACTGGAAATAAAAGTTACCAACAATAACAATAAAATTGACAAGTCTTGGTCGCCTGTTGTTGATGGAGCATAGCAGCATTGTGGGAGCCTTTTCGGAGCACCGAGCAAGAAGAAAACTTATAGTAGTTGTTGTTCTGAAGCTCCGGGTCGAAGGCCTTTATATAGATCCATTCCGGGCGCCTGAAACCCCTCCAAGCGCCTGGACCACGTGGTCCAGCCAATCGACGTGCTTTATGTCAGTTTGTGGATGAAGTTTCAGGTCCGAGGACTTGGACCAACTCCGGGCGCCCGGATCGCCTAGGCGCTTGCGGCCCGCCCGGGCGAGCTTGGTCCGAGCGTCCGGACCCCTTTTCTTCAACAGCTTTCCCTTGCAGAAAAGGTTAGTCCTGGGCAACCAAAAATAGATTTTTTCCTACAAAACAGAGTTAGCACAATATAATAAAATATGAGTAGTAATTAGATCCTGTCTCCCTGAAACCAGGATCTAGTCAAGGTCTCAGCTTAGGTTTCCAAAATGGGCCTAAGTTGGACCGACGCTTATAGTTCCCTCAACGGGGAACACGCCCTCACTGGATCTTTCCTCTAGTTGCTTATCTTCACTTACCACTTGCAGTCACTTGACTTGTCTCTGACCCACGAGGTCTTCCCGCTAGTTGTCAGGTTCGCAGACCCAACTAGACTTCGCCCGGTTGTCAGGTCCCGCAGATCCAATTGGACTTCTCGCCAGATATCGAGCCCCGCGGACCTATCTTGACTTCGCACTAGCTATCGGCCCCGCAAACCTAGCTGGATTTCCCACTAGCTATCGGGCCCAGCGGACCTAGCAAGATTTTAGCCTGGTGGCAGGTCCTTTAGACCAGTTAACTCCTGCACATTTGGTAGAAGTGTTAGACAAACAACCCATCTAACTTTAACCTATTGGTCATATATCAAAACCATACTGTTAGTACAATCTACACTAACAATCTCCCTCTTTTTGATGTAATGACAACCTACATTAAAGTTAGAAAAAAATACAATAAAGCAATAAACCATAAAATGTTTAAAGTGAGTTCAATTTTCTAACTTAACCCACCATCCTCCCCCTTTGGCATACATCAAAAAATGATAATGCATAAAAAAATAAGTAAGAAAATATTGCAAGCTGAGATATGCAAGCAAGCTTTAAAGAATTATAGCAATGTAAGGAACTTCGAATACTAATTACTATAAACAAACTTTGCAAGTGATGTTAAATAAAAGCTCAAGTTCATTTGAGGGAGAAGTAAATATTTTAAGAAATTTTGCAAGTAAGTTTTCGAATATTTCAAAAGTAATAACTTTTCAAGATATGGTAAATCTGATTTTCAAATATTCAAAGTTTTCTAAGTAAGACTTTCAAGAGAAATTCCTAAGTAATATTTTCAAATGAAGTTTAAAGCAAAACTTATAAGGAATTATGTTTAAGAGCTTTGTTAAAGTAAAGCTTTGTAATCACTTTTTAAATTTGAAAAAAAAATTAAGTTAATTTTTTTTAAAAAAATTAAGTTATTTTTTTTTAAAAAAACTTTTCTTAAGGAAAATTAGAAAAATGATTTCTAAAGTTTTAATATTTTTGTAGGAAATTAATTGTAAAGTAATTGCAAAAACACTTTCTAATAAAAATTTTTAAAGTAAAAGATAGTCAAAATTCTCAAAGTAATTTTTCTAACACTTGAAGAGTCACAGAATAACTTTTAAAACATTCTAAAAATATTTTTTTAAAGAGATTTTCAAATATTTAAGTGAAGTTTTTTAAAGTAAGTTTGTCAAGAATTTTTAAATAAATATTTTTTAAAATATTTTTCTTCAAAAATCCAAAGTACTTAAAAAAATATAACTATGTAAGGCTAATTTTGAAAGTACTTCCAAATAGGTTTTAAATAATTTTCAAAATGAATTTCACAATTTATGAGTAAATTTCTACAAAAAAATTTCTAAAAGATTTTTTAAATAAATAAATATTTGTAAAGTTATAAAAAATATTTCTAAAATTAATTTTAAGGTACTTTTCAAAAAAACATTTGAAAAGTACTTTTAATGACATAACATTTTAAGATTAATTTTTAAAGTACTAGAAGAAAAAAAGAAAGATTTTCAAAGTAAGAAAGAAAAGAAATTAAATCATTTTAAATTGTTTAAATAAATCCTCCCCTTGAACCGGATATTTGTATTGAATTATTAAAAGAAAAGTTTAGTAAATATTAAAAAGAATTTTAGGTTAGAAATATTTTCAAAATACTTTTAATGTATGTTATTCAAGGTAAAATAATTTTAGAATAAACTAATTTTATATATATATATATATATATATATATATATATATATCCCCTTTACTAACTAACTTTGGTGAAGCCTAAAATGAATTTACGTTAATATCCTTTTTTCTATTCACACTAAAAATAATTCTAAGATTTATTAGTAATTCCAAGCGAAACAATCAATGATCTAGAGTTCGAGACTCAGTTGCGGCGTCTCATCATTAATTTTCTTTGGTTGTTTTATGTAAAAAAATATAGTTCTCTTTAGTCCCACATCTTAGAATTGATAACACTATGATAAAAAAAGCTTCTATAAATATTTTAGGCCGACAATGTTAAAAAATATACTTTTCTTAGTTTTTTTTTCTAAGATAAGTATAATATTAAATTAAATTAATTTTTTTCATAGGGAAGCTCGTTACAGTAGTTTGTTGCTGGGATTCTCTAGCGTTACCCTTGCATTATTAATTCTTGATTCTAAACGTAAGGGTGACACTCGAAAATCCAAACAATTCGGATTTTCAAAGACCTAAATAATTCAGATTTTCAAAAAATAGGTACTTTACCCTAATGACTCTACTTTAGTTATTTAATGCTAAAATGCTTTAATTAATATAATTTCATTATAAAAGGTTAATGTGATTTCAATGTATTATATTACACACGCGACGCGTGTGCACGATCACTAGTATATATAAAGTATTTGAATTTTTTCTTACCCTTAAGTTAGCACGTCCTCTTAAGTTAACACTCCCCCTTAAATTATACTAAGGTTTGGACATGTTAAATTGTGCAACACCTTTTTAAGGCCCTTGTTTCCCCTTAATTTAGCACCTTTTGGTTATCTTTGTTAGCAACAAGGATTTCTACCTTATTGCTTAGGGAATTTACTGTTTATGACACTAATGTTCATCAAATATATTATTTATACCTTATTATAATTGTTCACTTAAGTTTGATTAATCATGTAAAAATAATTAACCTTAGGTGTACTAAGTTTAAGTTTCATATTAAATGAAATAATTTATTACTAAAAGATTTTAAAATAATTTTAAAAATAAATTTTAATAAATAATTTTAATTTTAATTTTAATTTTAATTTATTTTATTTAATTTTAATTTAATTTAAATTTGATTTAATTTAATTTAATCTTAATTTAATTTAATTTTAATTTGATTTAAATTTGATTTAATTTAATTTAAATTTGATTTAATTTAATTTAAATTTGATTTAATTTTAATTCAATTTAATTTAATTTTAAATCCTTAATCATCTCACCCGATCTATGTTTTCAATCAGGGAATCATATAGTTTTGTAAGATGAGTTAAGTTTAATTTTAGGGTTGGGTTTAACATTATGTTAGATTCAAGTTTAGCTTTATGTTCAATAAGTAGACATTCTTTGAATAAACTTCTAAGCTATGGTGAGTCACCTGGACATCATTAGAGTAAGTATGCATTCGAGGTTTTCCAAATAGTCCTATCCACTGAACTTAGTATAAAACTTTACTCTAACTAGTTAAAATTTGTAAGGGGTAGCTTCAGTTAGTTCCACTAAGCCAAATGCACTAAGTCGAAACCATATCTTCCTAGACATGCATAGACAGAGTTTTCCTAACCTACTATCATCCAAAACTTCACCAGTACCGTTGATCAAGTTAAACTTTTGTCCCTTATTAACTAATCCTAATTACCCAGCCGGGTAAACTATTATTTTAGAGGTGCCAGCTAATTGGAGCCTCCCCTGAATTATTTAACTTTTAGTTTTATGTGAATTTAGTTTAGTTCTTCTTGCTTGATTAGACAAGCTTTAGGAACTCTTTCTTTAAGTTTAATTTAATTAAGTTTTAGTTAAGGTTTAATTAATTATAATTTAGGTTGAATTTATGTTTTTAATTTTAAATTAATTAAATTGTTCTTCTTTAAAGAGTGTCCTTAATATTTAAATTTTATTTCAATTTTAATTTTATTAAGTTACTTAAATTATCTTTGTTTAAGAGATTATTTTTAATGGTTAAATTTTTATTAATTATTAATTTTGAATTTGCTAGATTATCTTTATTTAACATGTTATTTTTAATATTTAATTTTGAATTTATTAAATTTAATTTTGATTTTATCACAGCGTTTGGTTTTATCCTTATATTTTATTTATCTTTTAAGTTTATATTATTAGTTGAATTTATTAGATTAGTTTTATCTATATTCTGATCTTTTATATCTAATTTTTTGTTAATTAAATTATGTTGGTTTTGGATAAAATTTTCTAGATTGATATTATCTAGATTATTAAATAATTTATTAAGGTATTTATTGATTTTATCTAAATCTATTTTCTCATTTTTAAGTTTTAAATTCGAATTCATTTTAATGTTTGAATTAATTATTTCTAAATTTTTATTTAATTTTAAATTTTCTAAGTCAATTAATTTATTTGAATTGATTTGGTCAATGTTCTGTTTTACAAAGTCAAGGTTGATGCTGATTTGATCAAAATTTTGATTGACTTGATCAGAATCTAGCTTATTTTGTAGTTCTAAATTTGAATCATATAAATCTAGATTATCATGGACAATATTTGGAATAATTTCATATTTATCTAAATTATCATGCAAATTATTTAAATTACTACTGATAGGGGTATTTTGATAAATTATACTAACCTTAAGTGCATCCCCTAATTTAGTAGGGTTCTCCGTTGGATTTGACTCGAGTCTAGATTCACTTTTGATTTGCTCCTCTACCTTCACTGACTCCTCATAAAGATTGGTCAGGCGAGTCCAAAACTCACGAGCATCTATGACCTTTCCTATTTTACTTGTAATTTTGTTAGGCAATAAGTCTGAAATTAATTTTATTACCTTTTGGTTTGCTTCTATGTTTTGGGTTGATCACCTCAGTGTCATGCCACCATCGAAGTCGTTCATAAGGATGAAATTTTCCATCTGCATCCTCCACAGATTGAATTCGTGCCTCTTGTACATCTCATATGGTGGTGGTTCGTGGACGCTCCATCCTTCTTGATGAGACATTGGTATACTGGCAAAAAATATATATGAGAAATAATTCCCAAGACTTTGTCTTGGGGTAAGTAGTGTGGGTGATAAAAAGAAAATAAAGGTGCTTCACTAATTTCAAAAATAATAATAAAATAATAAAAAATAATAATAATAAATATTATGATAAATTTTGTCAAAAGGGTTATTTTACCAATTCTAACAAATGGTGAAAAAATGATAGCGAATTTTTTTAAAAAAAAATTGGAGGGAAAATAATGAAAGGCGTACCCACACTGATACCACTTATAAGATCAAAAAGATCCCCCTTGCCTGATTAGTGGTTGCATCAGTTCAGAGCGGTACCTACTTTGATACCACTTATAGGATCGAAAAGAATGCTAGAGGGGGGTGAATAGCAATCATCGAAAATTCTATTTTAAAACAGATATGCAGCGGAAGTAAAAAATGAACCAATGCTAACAAACCGAGTTTTACTTGGCTCGGAGCCTTCGACGACTCCTACTCCAAGGTCTACACTTGTCGAATGCTTTCATTGGGAAATCTACTAACAGTCGTAAAAGATTACAGGAGTTAAGTACAAGAACTAAAAATAAAAGTTACCAACAACAACAATAAAATTGAAAAATCTTAGTCGTCGATTGTCGGTGGAGCGTAGCAACATTGCGAGAACCTTTTCGGAGCACCTTGCAAGAAGAAAACTTGTAGTAATTGTTGTTCTGAAACTTCGGGTCGAAGGCCTTTATATAGGTCCATTCCGGGCGCCTGAAACCCCTCTGGATGCCTGGACCACGTGGCTCGGTCAATCAACGCGCTCCACGTCAGCATATGGATGAAGTTTCAGATTCAGGCGCCTGGACCGACTTCGGGCACTTGAACCACCTAGGCGCCTGTAGCTCACCCGGGCGAGCATGGTCCGAGCGCTCAGAGATGGTCCGGGCTCTCGGACTCCTTCCAGGCACTCGAACCCCTTTTCTTCAGTAGCTTTCCCTTGTAGAAAAGGTTAATCCTGGGCAACCAAAAATAGATTTTTCCCTGCAAAATAGAGTTAGCACAACATAAGAAAATATGAGTAGTAATTAGATCCGGTCTCCCTAAGACCAGGATCTAGTTAAGGTCTTAGCTTAGGCTTCCAAAATGGGCCTAAGTTGGACCGATGCCTACAATTCCCTCAATGAGGAACACTCCCTCACTGGATTTCTCCTCTAGTTGCTTACCTTCACTTACCACTTGCAGTCACTTGACTTGCCTCTGACCCACGAGGTCTTCCCGCCAATTGTCAGGTCCGCAGACCCAACTAGACTTCGGCTGATTATCAAGCCCCGTGGACCCAACAGGACTTCTCGCTAGATATTGGGCCCCACAGACCTATTTGGACTTCACACCAGCTATCGGGCCCAGCGGACCTATCTGGATTTCCCGCCAGCTATCGAGTCCCGTGGACCTAGCTTGATTTTAGCCTGGTGTCAGATCCTTCAGACCAGTCAACTCCTGCACACTTGGTAGAAGCGTTAGACAAACAACCCATCTAATTTTAACCTATTTGTATACATAAAAAAATTAGATTGTTAGCGCAACATGCACAAACAGTTATGAGATGCGATATAAAAAGATATTCTCTCCATTGATGAGGTATGCAAATTACGCTTTAATATGTTACATTATGCACTCACATCTACTGTTCATCCTCTCCATTTTCGATTGGCCACCGAACTGACTTGAGTGTCAAAGGGCCTATGCTAGAGATCTTCTCCCTGGTTTTCACCCTAATATTCTATTTGCTCTTTCGAGTGTGCGCAAAGAGGAGCCGAAAGGAGTGTTAGGTGTCATCATTTCTCCCTAGCAGAGACATCTCCTAGTCAATAGCAGAGACACTTGCCTAGTGTGCCATCTTCACCGCTTTCAGATAGGATCAAATTTGGCACCATTTGTGGAACTTCGCCTGAATCTAAAATAAGAAGATGGAATAAGTTAGACGACTCACAACCATCACTCTATTACAAGACGATTTGGAGTTACTCATAGCTGCACGAGCCCAAAAACTAGCGCAACAACAACTAGCCATAGCAGAGTGTCACTTGCTAAACGACTTAACCTTATCAGTGACAGGGCCACATGCTGAGGAAAGGACATGGGGGGAAGGGCCAATTGGGTTTCAACCAGCCCTCCTCCCCCAATTGGTTTCATGCAAGCACCTGCGCGACCAACTAACCTACGACTCATGCCACCATCACAAATTACCTATTACCAAGCATTATTCTACAAACCTCTAGAGGCAATGGGCCGAGAAGAAAGACCCCCAAGTATCATCTTCTAGAGACGCACCCGAGCAAGATATGAGCAAAGGAAAATCCCTAATGGTTGCAACCCCCTCCCCTAAATGGGTAAGCATGTCATTCTTTGATAAAATATTGGAGGACAAGTTGTCAAACCATTTTTGACCCTTGACGATCAAAAAATATAGAGGGGCAATAGACCCAGAAGACCACCTCCTCAAGTTTGAAAATGCTATCATCCTCCACCATTATACGGATGGCGTAAAGTGCTAAGTGTTCCTCACTACTCTCAGGATCAATACAGAGATAGTTCAATCGACTCCCGACTGAATCCATATGCTACTTCAAGGATTTTCATAAGACTTTCCTTCATCACTTTGCCAGCAACTACTAGTACCACAAAACTTTGTTGAGCTTATTCTCGCTCATACAAGAGCCAAGGAGACAATAAGGACCTATATCAAAAATTTCAACCAAGTGACCATGGATGTTTTCTCGACCACTCCGTAGATTCTAGTGAGTGTCTTTTCTCAAGGGCTCACAGATAGTATAAGTTCTTCTGCTCAATCATAAAAAAGTCATTAAGGGAGTTTGACTATTTACTTGGACGGGTTATCAAGTATATCAATGTAGAAGAAGCCCAATCCACACGAAAGAAGGAGGCCACCACACTCACTCCAGCAACCGCTCCTGAACGCCAAGCTCCTCCTCCTACCCTACCACACAAAGGGTCCCAGGTGGGTCCTCCACTACCTATCCATGAGCCACAACCTCACATTGTATGACACGTGGGGGCTAGGTGGGCGTAATTTCCCAAGCCCTCCAGGTGGGCTCTAAAGTTCTACACTTATCATCAGTCAGAGACACATAATACTCAAGATTGTTATCATTACAATCAAGAGAAGCATCAGATGCTTAATCAAGGATTTCGTCGACTCTCATCATCTCCCAACCGTCGATGCTATTAGTAGTTAAACGAACCACCCTGAAAGAACTACCAAGGTGCAGGGTAGTACCAAAGAACGCCCCAGCAGCAGGATAACCCGACTTGGGCCCCTGCCATGGTCAAACAAGAGCTCCCCCAATGCGACAAGAAGAAAATCATCATATTACTACATGGGGGGATATTAGGATGATCGTTGGAGGCCCGACTGATGGAGATTCCAACAGGGTGAGAAAGTTACACATCTACCAACTAAAGATTCATGCAGTCAGCTATAGCCAGGAGCAGACACAAGGGTCCGAGATTAGTTTCAGGCCCAAGGATTTAGAAGGAGTCGAAATACCCCCATGATGATGCTTTGATTATTAAGTTGTCATAGCCAATTATAACCTATATCACACTTTTGTTGATATAGGCAGCTCTGTCAACATCATTTTCAAGAAGGTGTTCGAGCAACTGCAAATAGAACTGAATGAGCTCCAACCCATGACGCCCCCTTTGTATGGATTCATGGGCAATAAGATTTAGCCACTCGACCAGATTAAACTGGTCATATCTTTAGGGGGAAGCCCCTAATGAGGACGCACTGATTAATTTTTATTGTGGTAGACGTGCCCTCAGCATACAACACCATTAAATGAATTCTGAGCAATTATTTCAACTTTTTGTCAGAAAATAAAATTCTCCATGGACGACTAGGTGAGGGAAGTTAGAGAAATCAACTAGTAGCACAACAAAAAAATAGGTCTATAGGTGTGATTTTAACAAACTATAGAAGTGGTTTTCAACCAATCCTAGAGCTTTTGAATTTGTTACTTCACCAATCCAATAACTTGCGCTCCTAGCATCAATGGCTTTGGTTATAGCAATCGGTGGTGAAAATAGAACAACCATTGTTGATGTCTCTGTAGAAGCGATTATAACCTACCTTGGTGGCCTGTCATATCAGCTGTCCTTAACTGCTCTGGAAGTAATTCAGTAGCGGTTTGTAGCTGCTCCTACGTATCATGTTTAGGAGTGGTTATTAAGCCGCTTCTAAATTCGTTTGCTTGGATCGATTATTTACCACTTCTGATAAGTGTATCAATAACGATTTATAACCATTCCTTTTTCAAATGATAGACCCCAATAAAATTCCTATAATCATTCCATTTTTTAAATATTTGTTTACAAAATCTTTTGAATTCCTAATTTTTAATAATAAATACAAACCATTCAACAATAAAATTAAAATACTAATATATTAACTAACAAAACATTCATATTTAATCTTTTAATTCACAAAACCAATATGAAATTCATTTACAAAAATCTGCAAACCCCAAAACACCACCATATTAGTAACAAGTATGAAATTCGTTTATAAAAATGTGCATACCCCAAAACAACACAACATAATAGCCTAAGAAGTGGCAACATTGGATCTATCGGTGGTGGAGGTGTAGGATAATTTCCTTTTGCATTTGGTGGAGCAACTACATTTTATTGCATAATCTATGCCATTATAGTTGTCATCTATTAAAAAAAGATATTAGTTAAAACGATGCATTTATTCATATATTTTTGAATGATTCAATTATTACTAATAAATATTAGATATTTCTATTACCTATGCCAGTAACAATTCTGGGCCACGAGATCTCCCAACAGCTCCTGATATCATACTCTGTATAATATGTGTAAAATTTTAAAGTTGTTCATGCATTTGTCTTATCATTTGCTTTGTTTCTATCCACCTCTGTACTTCCTGTGCCTCCATTTCTTTTTTTTTCTTGCATCTCCTTGAATTTAGTTGTCATATTTGAATTAAAATGATAACTTGGCGTATATAGATTGAGCACTTACATAACTCAGGGAAAACTTAGCTAGTGTAACGACCCACCTTCTGGGTACTGGCTGTAAGGCCGGTCACTACAATTATGCTAAACTATACTGTGCGGAAAGCTAGGTTAATTAAAATTTTACTCTACTAATGACGGATACAACTGCTAAGAAAGGTCTAAAGACCTTCTTTGCTGGTGTACATATGCTAAGGAGGGGAAACTAAACATCCAAACTCGGCTAGGGACTAGAAACTACACTTCCCAACTAACTACAGACCTGCCGATCGATCCACAGATCGATCGAAGCTATGGGGCATTCGGTTCCCAACTGGATCGGTCGGGCAGACCGATCCATGTGTGGCTGGATCGGTCGGCAGATCCGATCCAGGTGTGGCTGGATCGGTCGGCTGACCGATCCAGGTACCCGAAACCTCTGGAACGCTACTGTATCGTGCTGGATCGGTCGGCTGACCGATCCAGGAGGATACAGTAGCATACTGTATCTGTCTGGATCGGTCGACGGACCGATCCAGAAGCCTGGTACACTACTGGATCGGTCGGCAGACCGATCCAGCATCTGATTTCCTGATACGAAATCAGAGATGCTGATTTCGACACTTTGTCGTGCCAAAACCACCTGCAACCACTCTAAATCAATGCAAATCACACTACTATAAAACTACTAATATTCTAAACCTGGCATACTACATAGTGCATGGTTTACTATTTCATAACACTTAACAAATCAAAAACCGAATAGTAACAACTGAAACCACTAAGTACTAATACTGAAGTAAAACTGTTTAGATCCCAAAGATCTTTATTCCAACTCCTGCCACACACATCTTGATCTGCATTGCCCTCCAGCCTCCGCTACTGGTCCACCTTTCCTTTACCTTTATCTGCAGTATAAGGAAAAAGTATCTATAAGCTTTCGCTTAGTAAGAAACCATCTACTCACAAAAACAATGCATACGATGCCACTCATGATTTGAAAGTCATGCTATTTGAAAAACATACTGAATATGCAAGCATGACATGGCATGGTATCATACAAAGCATGACATAACATAAGCTGAACATAAAATAAAACTGATCATAACATGTCTAGAACTGCATATGAAGCTATCATATTTAACAACTGAAATAAGCTGAGTTGATACAAAAGTGAGCTAAGCTGAAGCTGAGCTAATACTGAATTTCATTATGTTTTAAAACTGATTTGGAAAACTATTATACATAATAGATAAAAATACTAAACATGCTGCTGTAGACAACCGTACTTGCTATGTGCGCATCCCTAACTAGACCCGAGATTGCAAGTTCGAATCTAGTAGGGTTTACTAGGTTAGCTAAACCTAGGGGACGACTATGGAGTCCAACCCGTGGATATCTAATCCGATAAAGGTCACCGAAAGTAAAATACTGAAATGCTAATCAGCTGAATCTAGGTTTTCTGAACCTAGAACTAGGTTGTCTGAACTTAGAGGCGACTGTGGGAGCCCACCCATTGGACATCTAGTCCCATAAAGCTGAAATAAAACTGACATGCTGGTTTAAATGCTTCTATGCATTTCACTATGCTGTTAAAACTGTCTAATGTTGCGCTAAACATTTTATCGAACACCTAGTATGCTCCAACTCTCCTCTCTAATAGGGGAACTACCTCTAGGCACCCGACGACGTCTAGAACCTCCATCTGAAGAGGTAAAACACGTCCGGCCCATCCAGAGATACTCAACTAACCCCTAAGTCGGCGAAGAGAATTAAATACACTCTAGATATCGATAAAAATCTACATATAACTAAATTATAAGCATGCAATCAAACGAGAGCTACTTATACTGCAGGTGAGGGGTTTCTTACCTCGTGTGCTAGATTTCTTACAAATCTAATCGCTAGAAATTTCGGTGGAGACGACTTCTCGACGATTCGCTCGCGTCCACGCGTTCTTCTCGCGGAGGAGAACGCCCTCGTATCGAAGATCCTGCCGGAAAGTGCTCCTAGAGCCCTTGGGGCTTGGTGTGCCGAGAGAGGAAGAAGAGGGAAGAGGCGGCGGTGAGGTCTCGGTGGTGAGGGTTGAGAAGTTGCCGAACCCAAAATAAACCAAAACCTACTTAAGTTCTTAATTTATATTAAGCGGATTATTGAACCCAACTCTAATATAAATATAATTTGTTCCTCTTTCTTTCAGCACGACCCTGCTGGGTTCACCGGTCACTAAGGCTAACTAAAGGTTTAGCGGACCCGAGAGGTCCCGGGTTCGATTCCCGCTTAAACCATTTTGCTTATCTAATTACTTTTGCTACTTCCGCTACTCGGAAAATTCCGGAAAAATATCTAAAAATTCCAGAAAAATCATAAAATAATTCTAATGCAAGTTTGAGAATTTTCGGGCGTTACAGCTAGGAAGTGCATCGACACCTAAACATCGAACTCAGCCAGAATGCTTAGGTCCAAAAGCATCACTACACAAAAAAATATAATCAATATCGTATAATTTTAATAACTTTATGTTGGTGCAATTTGCACTAATGGTCTAACTCAACTTTTGATGAATGAAAAAGTGAGTTAAGTTAGATGCTATCGTGATCTAATGCATTTACCGAGTGCGCAGGTTTCGGGATATTCGATTCCCGACTGGCAATCAGGATGTTCGATTCCCGATTAATGAAGCCCTGATGTGTGATTTCGGCAAGTTGGAATGTGTGATTCTCGATTTGTGAAGACCGGATGTGCGATTCTGGTAAGTCGGGATGTGCGATTCCCGATTAGAGAAGACCAGATATGTAATTCCGATAAGTTGGGATGTGCGATTCCCAATGGGTGAAGACTGGATGTTTGATTCCAATAAGTCAAGATATGCGTTTCTCGATAGATGAGA
Organism: Zingiber officinale; assembly: GCF_018446385.1. Classification (NCBI taxonomy): domain Eukaryota; kingdom Viridiplantae; phylum Streptophyta; class Magnoliopsida; order Zingiberales; family Zingiberaceae; genus Zingiber; species Zingiber officinale. The sequence goes on from NC_055998.1 coordinate 83,067,623, forward strand.
CTGGATGTGTGATTTTAGTAGGTCGGGATGTTCGATTCCCAAAGTCTAGATGTGTGCTTCCGGAGGTAACTCTATACCTGGTAAGTAGAGGTAAGTCACTGGAGGAGAGTGACCAAGTGAGGGCGCACCCCTGTTCGAAGGGACAGTAGGCGTTGGTCCGATTTAGGTCTATTCTAGAAACCTAAATTGAGACCTTGACTAGATCCTGGTCTCGGGGAGACATGATCTAATTACTACTCTTTATTATTACTGTATTAACATTTGTCTTGCAGGTTTATTGGACTAACACGTTTTGTAGGGGAAAAAAGCATAAAACGCCTCAGGTATTGTTCACCCAAGGCGCCTTCCAAGTGATGGAAGGCACCTTCAAGCACTGAAGGTGCCTTGGTATTATTCGTAGAAGGTGCCTTCAGTGCATGAAAGGCGCTTTCCACAGGAAAAAGTTTGGATCTCATCGTAAATAAAGTGCAGCTTGTTTGGGATCAAATTTGTCATGTTGGAGGTGCCTTCAAGGCCTTTAGAGGATCCTTCCACACGCTTTATAAGGAGGACTCAACCAAGGTTCAAGATAGAACTGACATATGAGCTACTGCGTGTCCATTTGAGGTTCCTACTACTCCAACTTCCTGCTGTGACTCTGCCACGAAGCTATTGTGCCTGACTACTACTTCGAGGACTTCTGATCATGGCTGGCAGACCGACACCAACACACGAGTACTCTCACTTTAATCCCTACATGTCGGTAACAAAGTTGTTTCTTTGTAATTAATTACTGCTAAAGAATAAGTGTGGGGTGTTGCATTTCTTCTAACTTTCCTTGTACTCGATTTCCTCTTCGGGAGCTACTGAAAGAGACATTTTAGTAGATTATCCATTGATAGGTCTGCAGGACCTAGGTCTTGGAGTAGGAGTCGCTGAAGGCTCCGAACCAAGTAAAATCGATAGTGTTTTCTTGTGTTCTTTTTCTTACTTAATTTTCTATGTGTGCACTTTGTTTTCAAAATCAAGAATGAATTTTTAAAACTACGTGATTAATCCCCCCCCCCCCCCCCCCAACCCTCTCATATGCGATTCGATCCAACAAATGGTATCAGAGCTGGTTCTGCTCTGAATTGGTGCAACCACGAATCAAGCCCGGGGGAATTGCTTTACTTTCTTTTCGGATTTCAATTTTTCATACTTTATTTGACTTGGTAAATTTTTGCCTCTTCAAATAACTCTTTCTCGTTTGGTTGTTACTCGAAGTTGGTGCAACACCACTCGAGTCGTTAATATTTTTTCTTCAAGCACTACTAATCCAATACCAAGTCTTGGTACCTCTCTTTAGTTTTCTTTTTTCAGGAATCAAATGGCTCAACTGGAGGGATTCAGCACCGCTTGCCCTCCTCTTTTCAACGGAAATGACTTTTCGTACTGGAAGAAAAAAATGGAGGTTTATCTCAAGATAGACATCGAGCAATGGTTCATCATCCAACGAGGGTACTGTGCACCTATAGACAAAACAACAAAAGTACCACTCGATCCTAAAAGATGGAGTCCAGAAGATAAAAAGAAGGCCCAAACCAATTCCAAAGCCTCAAACACAATCCAGTGCGGACTCACAAAGGAAGAGCTCAACCGAGTTAGCTAGTTCAAGAACGCAAAGGAGCTTTGGGACAAGCTCATCGAGCTACACGAAGGTGTTGGTTGCTACTCGGAATATCGTACCGGTTCCCCTGTACAAAAATTTTAAACAAGTCCTGAACCTTTCCTAACAACCTATTGTGTTCTTTAGAAATTAAATTTAGAATCGCAAATAGAACTTAACATTATTGATTCCAAATTCAACTTATCTGTTCTTAGAGGTTTAGACTTGGATCGCAAACGATGTTTAACATTATTAATCCAAATCCACCCATGTTACAAATTCGATTAAATATTTATTTCAGAGATCGGCTTCCAGGTTAAACATGGCAAGGCACTAGGCCTTCTTGGGTATGGGATCATCTACCACTTCCTAGACAAAGCCTTTCAATGAAATTTAATATTTAATCTCCTTATAGTAACCCTAGGTTTAACCATTAAGAATAATCGAATCACAAGATCGAAAAACAAAAGAAACACAAAATTGAAACATAAATTCGATAGCCTAGAATCGTTAGCCTCTTGTGTTTGGTATTTCAAGAACTAAACAAAAGAATAAACTAGTTATGATGCGGAAATTAATAACTAGTTATACCTTTTGTAGCTTATGGACCTCACGATCTTCTGTCGTATTCCTCTTCTTATCTCGGACGTCGTGTCGGCAGCGATCTACCAAGATGAGAATCCACCCAAGCCTCCTTCTTCTCCTTGCAAGTTTCGGCCACCAACAATCTCCTTGAGATGAAGAACTTCGGCTACCAACCAAGCTCCAAGGGATGCTAAGAAACAAAGTCTCCTTTCTCTACTTCTTCTCCAAGCTAAATCTGGCCACCAACCTAGCTCCAAGGGATTGATGCCGCCAGCCACCAAAGAAGAAGAAAAGGAGGAGAGGAAGGATGAGGGCCAGCCACTACCAAGGAATAGAGAAGAGGAATAATAGATGTGTTGTAAAGGTGAGGCACCTCTACCCTCTCTTTTATATTCCTTGGTCTTGGCAAATAAGGAAAGTTTTAGACATAATTAAAACTTCCTTATTTTCCTTGCCAATAAAAGGAAAATTTAATTAAAAAAATTCCTTCTATTCTTGTAATGGCCGACCCCTACATATCCTCCAAACAAGGAAAGTTTTAAACATAAAATTAAAACTTCTTAATTTGTTTCCGGAAATAAAAATTTCTCTTTTAAAAATTCCCTTCATAGTTGGTTATAAAAGGAAACTTTTATAAATTAAAATCTCTTTATTAAAACATGTGGATGATTACAAAAAGGAAAGTTTTCTCCAAAATTAAAATCTTCCTTTTAACTACAAATAAGGAAAGATATCAAACCTTTCTCTTAATCCTTTCTAGAAACTATAAAAGGAAAATTTGAATTTTAAATTCGCTTTTAAATCATAGCTTTCACATAAGAAAAGATTTTAAAATTAAAATCCCTTTTATTTTTATTATGGTAGGCCACCTACTTGGGCTCCAAGCTAGGGTCGGCCACCTACTTGAACCTATCTCTCCTTGGTTTGGTCGGCCCTAGTTTGGGCTCCAAGCTAGGCTTGGCCGGCCACCTTAAGGTGGGTAGGAAGTTGAGTTTAGGTGGATATAAGACTTTATAAATAAGAGGCTACGACAGGGGTCGAGAGGAGGAATTAGTTTTGGTCTTCCGATGAACTTGAGCTTCCCGTGTTCGCCCCGAACACCCAACTTGAGTTCATCAATAATAACTCATACCACTAAAGAGTTATTATTGAACTACCGCGCCAATCCCATATTACTATATGAGCTCCTTCTTATCATGAGTGTGTTAATCCCCCTGTGTTTAAGATATCGAATGTCCACTAATTAAATGAGTTACTGACAACTCACTTAACTAATATCTAGCTCCAAGAGTAGTACCACTCAACCTTATCATCATGTCGGAATAAGTTCACCTGCAGGGTTTACATGACAATCCTGATGAGTTCATCTTGGGGACATCATCAACCTAGATTGTAGGACACAACTTTCTTCTATAATCAACAACACATACTATAAATAATATTATTTCCCAACTTATTGGGCCTATTGATTCATCGAACTAAATCTCACCCACTGATAAATAAAGAAATAAATACTAAATATATGTGTTTGTTATTATATCAGGATTAAGAGCACACACTTCCATAATAATAAAGGTCTTGTTCTTTTATGCAATCAGTATAAAAAGAAACTACCTTAAATGGTCCTGCTCAATACACTCAGAATATACTAGTGTAATTTTATAGTCAAGATAAACTAATACCAAATTACACTATGACTATTCCAATGGTTTGTTCCTATCCATCTTAGTCGTGAGCTACTATTTATAATTTATAAGGAACTGATAACATGATCTTCTGTGTGTGACACCACACACCATGTTATCTTCAATATAAATTAATTGAACAACTATACTTAGCATATAAATGTAGACATTTGACCAATGTGATTCTTTATTTCAAAATAAATGTTTACAAAAGCTAGGCTTTTAGTATACACTCTAACAGAAGGAACTCCCAATTCAAAGGTAACAAAATGCGACCTACTCCTAAATTATTTATTTAATATTAAAATGTAGGATGGAGAAACCATGAGCTAACTACACATGAGGATCAAGGACATCCTCAACAACCTTCACCTAATCGGACACCAGATCAAAAATCAAGACATAATAAGGTACACTCTTAAATCATTCCCCCGAAACTCACTGTGGGCATTGATTATAGATGCCTATAAGGTTTCGAGAAACCTCTCTAAATTAAAACTAGACAAATTATTTTGTAAGTTAGAGATTCATGAACAAACTAATGGCCAAAGGTCGAGAGAGGAATTGCTTTTCTTGTAGGTACATCAAAAGGAATTAAACCTGAAGCTGAGACTGAATCCTAATCAGAATTAGATGAAGAAGACCAACTGGTGAACTTGGTGAGGAAGATGCTCACTAGATGCAAGAAAAACCTCACCAAACGAGACATGAAGAAGACGTCCAAATCGGCATCCAACAACACGAAGGCAAGCATCATGTACTATGACTGCAACAAAAATGGGCACTTCAAACATGAATGTCTGAACGAAGACCAAATAAAAAAGAAGCGGAAGAAAGCACTAAAAGCGACCTGGGACAAATCTTCTTCGGATGGATCAGGAGCAAACGAACCAAAGCAAACAAGCTACCTCACACTGATGGCAACCGAAGGAGAAATGGATCAAGACGACGAGTCTGAAAATAAGTCGAGCTATGAATCTTCATCCGGGTCAGATTGACCCGAGGTAAATTCCTTTATTAGTATAAATTCGTTCAAAATAATTACTTGTTTAAATAAAAGATTAGTCATGTAGGATCGAAAAAATTTTTAGATATCTTTACAATGGTCATGGTTTTGCTCTTGAGCTCTACCCAAAAGGCCTCAAGTCAATGGAGATATCTTTTTCTTATAAACTCATGATCTTTCTCATGTATTTTCAATGTGGGACTATGTTTGCAACCTTGCAACCCCAACAAGTCAAAACTGAGGAACACGCTAAACAACTCCTAAAGGAAAATAACCTCCTTAAGGAACAACTGAACATGAGCTCAGTGACTAACTAAGTTCAAGATAAAGATTCAACTTAAGTTGCAAAACTTGAGGAAGAAAACTCTGTCCCGAAAAGTCAAGTCAACGAGCTCAAAGGGCACTCAGGAATCAAGTACCGCTTAGATCTCAAAGAGCGGTGTACAATAAATCCGGACTCGGATACAAACCCAACATAAAATATAAATCACTCTTAACTTTCACTACAACAAAAACATTAAAATTGTAACACCCCAAATTTTAATATTTGGAGTCCAAATAGTAATTAAAAAATATTTAGAAATGCTTTAGAAATATTCTAGAGATTTTTAGAAATTTTTAGAGTATTTTTATGCAATTTTTGGAGTTCGTTTGGTATTTTTACCAAAAGGAAGAGCAAAAATTAAAGAGGTTCGGCCGAGGTTCGAACCCGCGACCTCCGACCCGATCCAAATCTTAAGCGGATCCAGCTGACCAAGTGCTCAAGCGGATGTTTCGTGATAAGAAGGGACGCAAAATATTCTTAAGCCATAACAGAATACCCTAGTTATAAAGAGAGAACTTAGGGATTATTTTCCCCGTGACCTAAACTTCTCCCTTCCTCTCCTCTCTCGCTCGCGAACGGCGTGCGGCAGCTCCTGCTTGGGCGGAAACGAAGGAGGCTAGGTCTTCTCTCCGGTGACCGTCCAAGGGGTCTTTCCGAGAGTTCTTCATATTTTCATGATCCTCTCGTCGAGGAGAGCATGGAACCACGAGGAGTCGCCGGAAATTTCAATCTTCCGAAACCCTAGAAGCCCTCTTCTTCGGTGGTGAGTCCAAGAACGCAAAGGTAAGTGCTCTCACCTGCAGTAAGAGTAGTTCCGAGATTTTGTTTACTTGCTGCTATGAATTGAGGTTTCGGATTCTTGCTTCCTTCTTGATTTCGTAGCATGTTGTAAGGGTAGTGCTCTTGATGTCTGCTGCCGAGAATCTCAAAGAAAGAAATGAATTGTTTAGTTAGGCATATGGTTTGGATTTCTACAGATTTCGGATTATGTTGTAAAGATTTGTTGATTGAGGTTTTGCTGCCATGAGTTTTATAAAGAAGATGAGAAGGGGTTTTAATGGATTTGGCATGTAGGTTAGACTTCTCAGTTCTTATAATTAGCATCTCATAATTGGATTTTTGTTAATTGTGGTTACCTCAATGGACATAGTCGGCTCATATGGAGCCTTGCAAGTTCGGTTTGTGCTAAGGAAAGGGCATGAATAATTTTAGTTCCGAGGTGTTCAATGGATTGCTGTGGCACAATGTATGAGGAATGATTGTTCAGTATTACAGATTTTGATTTGTTTAGCATTGCAGATTTTGAATTGTTTAGCATTGCAGTTTTGATGGTTTAGCATTGGAAGATCCAATTTGATCTCTAGTAGCTTAATTAGATTTGCAGATTTTTGATTGTTTAGCATGAAGTTTGGTTGGAGCAATGAAAAGGGCACAAGTAGTTTCCTTGGGGTTTGCTGTGCAATCCGGTCATTCTTGGCTATTAGGCAATGAACATGAGATAGTATAGATTGGTTGTTGAGCATGTAAGTTTCGGTTATGATCACTGTCATGGATGGCTATATGAAGCAATTTGCTTCGTTTTGGTTGCCTTGTAATAGTGCCGAACAGGAGGAATTGTAGAGGTTTCGGCTTGTTCTTTTGATACTTGCTTCCATGAAACTTAATTCAGAATTTGTTAGATTTGGATATGAACAAATAGTTTTAGTTTTAGTTCTTAAAGCATGTAATTTAACATAGTGCAGATTTTGTAAGTTTATAGTGCAGATTTCGTAAGCATATAGTGCAGATATTGTAAGTTTATAGTGCAGATTTCGTAAGCATATAGTGCAGATTTTGAGAGCTTATAGTGCAGTTTTCTTTAGAGTTTCAAGTGCATATTTTAGTTAACATTTCAAGTGCAGAATTTAGTTAACATTCAAGTGCAGTTTTGTTAAGCTCATAGTGCAGTTTTGTTTAGCATAGTATGTAGATTTCTGTTAGCTTAATATGCAGAATTTTATTTAGCACAGTATGCATAATTTTGTTAGCAAAGTATGCAGAATTTTGATTAGCATAGTATGCAGTTTTATTGAGCATTTCAGTACAGTTTTATTAAGTATTTCCATGCAATTCTGTTAAGCATTTCAGTGCAATGTTAATAAGCATTTTAGTGCAGTTTTGTATGAGACATTCTTTTATTAGAGGTATTAACAAGTATAAGAGAGATAAAGAAAAGAAAGAAAAAGGCCAAGGCCTTAAATAGATCATAAAGTCAAGACTTTAGGGATTTTGGCACACAAGGTGCTTGTTAAAATGCCAAGGCATTTAAAGAAGAAATAATTAAGATAATAAGATATTTTACTTTGAAGAGGCTAGTACCCGACTTCCAAGGTTGTCGTTAAACAAATTCAGGTGTCCAATTCCAAGGTCGTGGCCCTGGTAGACCAAGGTCTGCTCTTTTAGGATTGGTGGCTCGCTACCCCAACCTATTAGGGAACGCGCATAAGATGGAACTATGCCTAGGCCCAAGAGAAGTTGATTATTATTTTGAAGTATTAAAGTATAAGTTTTAAACAAGTGAAATAAAAGAATAAGTTTTAAACAAGTGAAATAAAAGAATAAGTTTAGAACAAATGAAATAAGTTTCACTTTGTTTTAAAATCAACAAGTTTAGTTTTCTTTTATGCTAGCATATTATTTAGATTAGCTTACTGTTATTTGCTAGTAGGTGAGCATGAGCAGCTTTACATGTTTAGCATTTCAGTTTGTTATGATTCCTTTACTATTAGATGAGCATGAGTAGTTTTCAGTAAGCATTCAGTTAGTTTATGTTATAGATATATGTACATGCATATCGAGATTTTGTGAGTTAGATAGCGCTTACTAAGCAATTTTGCTTATAGATTGCATTTCCTCTTACTGCAGATAAAGGAAAGGAAAAGCTATAGTCAAGGAAGGCGACAAGGAGGTGCGGATGGATGTGTGATGCCTGGACTATAGAAGCCTTGGGACTTAGTTTAAGAATTTGTTTAGATTAATTCTTTATTTAGGTTGATAAGAAAATTTTGGAGTAAGAAGTTGTATGTCATTATGTTTCCGCTATTCATTACTTGCATGATCTGATTTATTAAACTGCGTGGATGGTGTTATTTTGCTTGTGTATATATGCTTATATTGTCACCGGTACAGGGGAGATGCTGCCGGAAATTTTTCGATAGAAACTTCTCTGGGGGCGTGATAAATTTAAGTGTTGCTAATATTAGCATAAGTAACACTAGTGAGTAGAGTTAATAGTTAAGTAACGGTCACCTTAGAGAGTAGTAAGGAAGGTGGGTCGTTACAAAAAGACAACGGTTAAAAACCGTTGTCATAGGCCCTTTAAAACTGTTGTAATTGGCAGTGTTGTTAAAAGTGGGGGGGGGGGGGGGGGGCTAAGACGACGGTTTTAAACCGTTGTCTTTGAATAAAAAGACAACAGTTTTACAACGGTCTTAAACTGTTCTCTTTGAATGAAAAGACAACGGTTTAAAACCGTTGTTATTTAGAGCATTTTTCTGCCAGTTTACAATCGTTTTGGGGCTACGACAACGGTTTTTAACCGTTGTCTTTTAGGGTGATAGACAACAATAATGGTTTTAAACCATTGTCTTTTAAATTATTATCTTTTAATACCAATATATCAGATTTCAATTTAAATATATAATAAAGAATCATAATTAAGAAAGAATAGTCCCCACATCAATATCATTCAAAATGTTAGTTATACAAGAATTACAATTACAAAAGAAGAAACATATCTCATGTTCAAATAAAATTTATCTCAATACAAATAAATAAACAAATTTCTCATTAGTATCGTGGCTTTGCCATTATGATCCTTGGTAGACTTCTTCATGCTTTCTGATTGTGGTGTTGCGTTTGGCGGCAAGCAAATGTCGATCTGAATACTGCTACCTTTCTTTCCGTTCATTGTAGTTCTACATGTAAGAAAACAACATCGATAGCACAAGTATACAAGAAAATTAAAAAAAACAAAAGTCTATCTATATATCTTACCTGAAGAATAGGGTGATTGTTGATGTATATAAATTTATGTCTATTTATGTCTATTTATGTTTTTTTGGGGCAACTTACTGGCTGCATCTTTGCGTGACCGAGTATACAAATTTCCCTTAGCAATCAAATCTGCAGAATTAACCTGTAGGAGCTGATAAAAATAAACAAATTATAAAGACATTAAAAGATAAAATATACATGTAAGCGAATAAGAATTATCTTAACCTGCTGAAACACATACGGATTGATGATACAATTCAGCTTTGCACTACTGTTGTCTTATTTGTGTAGCATGTTATTGGAAATTAACAACTGGTATAGAAGGAAATGAAATTGCATAACATCCACAACTATTTGGCAATTTGCAACGATCTCAATCATATAAATCATATGGTTCTTCATTGAGTTCAATTTAGCCCAGTGACATATTCAAATCAAAGCATGATACTTTAAGGTTGACAATGCCATAAAACTTATCCAACAAACACTGAAAGGTCAAATGCAAAGTCACATATTGGAGGCCTCTCTTCTATAGTTATGACCATGCTTTGGCCACCTGCATTTGCATTATAGTTATCCGTGGTACAAACTTAACAAGTTTTACCACCTCAGTTTCCAATAAAGGTATTACTTGATCTTGATATATTGGTAGAATCGGTAGATATTATGTATTCTGTACATGTTGCACGACGAACTCTCTTAGCTGATAAAAGGAATTTACCATTCTCAACCAGCATAGCTGCAGATTGCAAGGCAAATAGATGAATTTCAGAAAAACAAATTGTTAAAACAAATCAACCATCTCAATCAGTTTAGCCAGGCAGAAACTATCAATGAAGTGTTCAGAAAGAAGGATTTCAAGGAGATATAAAAAAACAAAAAGGTCCTATGAACTTTTTTATAGCAATGCCCCTAGGAAAGCAACAGAAGCTCAAAAGCTTGATGTTTCTAAAATTCAAACTCATTACATCAGGAGAACCTAATATTAAATATCTATATATGGCAACGTGACTACCAAAACAAATGGAGTAATCTAGGAAGTTGGAACGTAAAATGTCTAGATCTCCTAGGCGCATAATAAAGGAGAAGAATCATACACTGGCTATTGAAATAAAAGGCACACATGTAAGAATTGATGCAATATGGAATCAAAGATGTGATGCGTAAATCTTGTTCAAGAGAGCCAATAAATGGAGGAATTGTGCCCCTGAGCAAATTGCTTGACAAGTCCCTACATTTTTTTACATCAAGCTCAAGAAAATTGATTAAAGAAACAACTATATAACAAAAGAAAACAAGGGAATGTAAAAAACTACAAGATGGTAAGGTGCACAAGTTCTCCAATCTCAGGTGGAATGTTCCCTTGAAGGTAATTAGCTCTCAGATACCTTGAAAAATAAGTAATGTGACAACTTCATGCAACAATATATAGTAAATTCTCATTGCCAATAACTATAATCGATAAAAAAATATATGAATAGAAGAAAACACATACAATACCTTGAAAAATTAGCTCAGTGCAGTTCTTTATGGAATAGGACGGTGCAAGCGGTTTTGGTGCAAAGCCCTGCCACAATGATAATTTCATCCTTGAAAGAATTCCATTACTATAGCTACTTAAGATTAGAAATTTCATCTTCAGTACTATCTCAAATCTAGATCAAACAGTAGCAAGAGAAATGTAATTAAGAAAGAGTATATTGAATAGAATAATTTAAAAATTAATATGGTGATCTCTACCAAATGGTGGTTCACAGTCTCCTTGTTTGGGATTTCATATTTCATATTACATCGTTTCATGTTTGTTTTTTTTTTGTCAGAATCACCATGCATTCGAAGGTGTTCTAGTAGGGAAAAAAGGAGCTAAAAGAAAAATGTGCTTACAATCTTTGAAGCCTCCAAATCCGGCCAATGCTCAGGGAGATGATGCCACTGAGATGCATATAAGGAAAGTCACTGCAATGGAAATAGGAATTGGTAAGGCAAGCTTCCAAAACCTAAAATACTAATATAGATAAAAGAAAAAACATCCATGAATAATACATCCATGTTAAAAAATACATCCATGAACAGGAATAAAAAAATTGGAACAAGAATAATATAATTCAGTCATGGTTGTTAATCACAATTTGTCTCACGAATTTCTGATGCTCCAACCCACAATGGTCCAAACAAATCTAGAAACAAAGTAGGAACTAAATTGAGTAGAGATCTCATGATCACTATGATCCAACCCTATGCTCATTCACCAATCCTACTTAAGATCTAAGTCTTGAAAGCCTCCACTTAATAAAATATATAATTATAGTATTGCTAAATTCAGAGTAGATCATTTCATACCATGTCACCTAAGAAAATTTTTTATATATGATAACCAATTTTAACTTCAGAGTATAAGAAGTGTTACTAACTTTTGTAATCATCATCCATCTTAGAGGAGTACCATATAAAAATGCAACTCCTACTAGTTATAATGCATTGCTCATATATCTCCTACATGAATAATATTAGTCATCCTTAGCCATAATAATGTCAAGTTTGAAATTCACCTAACAAAACTAGATATTGAAAGATAATCCATATGATAAAATCACAAATACCAAATATAATTTTCCAAGAAATATTTTGTTAAGCATTAGGATCTTAAGATCCTATGACTCCACAATATTTCTAGATAGGATCTTAATCCAAAACAAACAAATATGCCAAGAGATGCAACTTACAGTGTCATATTAGATATAAATTTTTGTAATGATACTAGATTACCTGTCAAGTGTCAAGTGTGGCACTTATGACGAATGTCTGACCAGCTAAACAGTCAGGAGCACCTTCTGGAACTTCCTACTCAACCAGAGAAACAAGACTAAAACATGGAAACTAGATAGATTTATTAAAGTGAATAATATCATTATTTACCAATTACCTTCTCTCCTCAGGAGATCCCTTCAGTCATACCATCTGGTAGAAATCGGGAATTTCAGCCTCAGGGGATTCCCTCCAGGATACCATCAGCATTTCCTACTCCTGCTACTACTGATTGGATGAGGGACAGAGCTCGGATACCGTTGCTGGCGAGGTCCGTCAAGGACAGATTTACCTTATATTTGGGCGGAGCAGATCCTTGGGCTGCTCGAAGTTGGTTAAAGAATTTAGAGAGCACCTTTGGGTACCTGAGTTGCACAGACGAGGAGAAAGTGGAACTGACAGCGTATCATCTCCGGGATCAGGCAATTACATGGTGGGACATGCAGAAGACGATATTTGGAGAGCAGCGCATCACATGGACGATGTTCCGAGATGCGTTTGAGCGGCAATATTTCCCAGCGACCTTCTGTCTAGCTCGACGCTAGGAATTTCTGAGTCTCAAGCAGGGCGACCGGTCAGTGATGGAGTACAATGCTGAATTCTGTAGGTTGGCAGAATTTTGTCCTCACTTAGTGGCACAAGATTATGATCGTATGCAACAGTTCACTCAGGGTCTTATAGCATACATTCGGATCCGGATGTCAGAATTTCCAGGTAGTTCCTATCGGGAGGTTCTAGATCGAGCACTGTTCATAGAGATGACTCAGCAGCAGGTAAATCAGGAGAAAGGACATGATAAGCAGTCGTCGCAAAAGAGAGGGAATAAAGGTCAGAGTTCTCGGGCTCCTTCCGGAGGATCTTCTCGGCCTCAGAAGACTGGGCGAACATCGGATGGAGGTTCTCGTCCCCCTCATCATGATCAGAAGAACTTTGGTGGGACTAGGTGTTTTCAGTGTGGGTCCAAGAGTCACACCAGGAACAGCTGCCCGTTGGATCATGCTATATGTTTCTATTGTAAACTTCCGGGGCATGAGAGTCGGGATTGTACTCTGAAAGCACAGTTGGAGGCTCCTAAAGTTACATCTCAGGGGGAATCATCCTCTCAGTCACGTTCACAGAGGAGATCGCAGAAGACTCAGAGTGCCCCACGTCAGCAACGCCCACAACCTTCTCAGGGACAGATATATCATGTGCAGGGTCAGGAACCAGCGACTACTCAGTATTCTAACGCGGCGTCTTCTCATCAGGCACTTCCGGTACATCCGGAGTTTTATCCACCCCAGCCTTACTCAGCATATCGGCAGCAGCCTCAGTCTCAGTATCAGCAGCCGATTCCCGCACCTACGATGCCAGCGCAGACCACTTCAGGGATACCACAGCCGAGCTCAGAGGTGGGTCGTGTTTATGCTGTTACACGGGAGGAGGCACAGCGAGCTGAGGGATCGGTTTTCCGAGGTACTATTTCAGTTTATACAGTTACTGCAGATTTATTGATAAATACTGGTAGTTCCCATTCATTCATATCTCGAGTATTTCTGAGTAAAATCGGGAGATTGCCTAGTCATTAGACACACGGGCTAACAGTATCTCTACCATCTGGCGAGGTACTAAGTATTAGTCTAGAAGTCAAAGGATGTCCTTTAGACTTCAATGGTCAGACTATTATGGTGGATCTGCAGGTATTAGAGATGGTAGAATTTGATATTATATTAGGCATGGATTGGTTAGCCATGAACCATGCCACAGTTGATTGTAGAGCGAGAGTAGTCACATTCCGACCTCCCGGTCTACCATCGTGGACATTCATCGGAACCGGGGGTGATGGGATATCAGTCATATCAGCAATGCAAGCGAGGAGATTACTGTCGTAGGGTTGTCAAGGATATTTGCTGTCCATGGTTAAAGCAGATACGGATGCATTACCACGACTCTCGGACGTTCCTATTGTTCGAGAATTTTCAGATGTATTCCCTGACGAACTCCCCGGGTTGCCTCCTAAAAGGCAAGTCGAGTTTACGATTGAGTTGGTTCCGAGAACCGCACTGGTATCCAAGACCCCCTATCGCATGGCACCAAAGGAGTTAGAGGAGCTGAAGGTTCAGTTACAGGAGCTGTTGGACAGAGGATTTATCCGTCCCAGTGTTTCTCCGTGGGGAGCACCGGTATTATTCGTTAAGAAGAAAGACGGATCACTGAGATTATGTATTGATTACCGACAGCTGAATGCGGTCACTGTCAAGAACAAATATCCATTGCCACGTATAGAGGATTTATTTGATCAGCTGAAGGATACCTGTGTATATTCAAAGATTGATTTGCGCTCAGGCTATCATCAGCTCAGGGTTGGAGATGCAGATATTCCGAAGACAGCATTTCGCACTCGTTATGGTCATTACGAGTTCTTGGTAATGCCATTTGGGCTTACCAATGCCCCAGCAGTATTCATGGATCTGATGAACAGAGTATTCCTTGAGTACTTGGATCAGTTCGTCATTGTGTTCATCGAGGATATTTTGATATATTCCCTATCTGAGGAGGAACACAGGCGACATCTTCGCATAGTTTTGGAGACGCTTCGCCGAGAACACCTCTACGTGAAGTTTAGTAAATGCGCATTCTGGCTACCTTCGGTGGGTTTTCTTGGACACGTCGTTTCCAGCAGAGGTATATCAGTCGACCCGCAGAAGATTGAGGCAATCACTAGCTGGGAGCAGCCGAAGACGGTACAAGAGATACGTAGCTTTTTGGGTCTAGCCGGGTATTATCGGAGATTTGTCGAGGGTTTTTCCAGCATAGCCTTGCCTTTGACACGATTGACCCGAAAGGGGGAAAAGTTTAGCTAGACAGAATCTTGTGAGCAGAGCTTTCAGGAGCTCAAACGGAGACTTGTTACTGCACCAGTGTTAGTACTTCCCTCTGGCATGGATGGGTTTGTACTTTTCACGGATGCATCATATCAGGGATTGGGTGCCGTACTTATGCAGCGCGATCGTGTGGTGTCATATGCCTCACGTCAGCTGAAAGATCATGAGAGGAACTATCCAGTTCATGATTTAGAGTTGGCAGCTATCATCTTCGCACTGAAGATTTGGCGACATCATTTATATGGGATCACCTTTGAGATTTATACGGATCATAAAAGTCTCAAATATCTGTTTACTCAGAAGGGACTGAATTTGCGACAGAGAAGATGAATGGAATTCTTGAAAGACTATGACTGCACGATTAACTATCACCCGGGGAAAGCCAACGTAGTGGCCGATGCGTTGAGCAAGAAATCTCGTGGAGTTTTGGCTTGTCACCGAGTGATGGTTACAGAGTTGATACAGAGCTTCTCTGAGTTGGGGTTGATGGAGCAAGCACAGACAGAGCGAGGCTTGCTAGTCACCATGGTTGCTTAGTCACCTATAGTGGAGCGTATCAAAGAGGCTCAGGCTACAGATCAGCATCTGCAGTTTTTACGTAGCAGAGTTACCTCAGGACAACAGACAGAGTTTACCTGTGATGATAGTGGAATTCTGTATTTCCGCGGTAGATTATGTGTCCCTGAGTCACATCCTGTTCAGGAGGACTTACTACGGGAAGCACATCGATCTAGATTTGCGATTCATCCAGGAGGTACTCGCATGTACAGGGATCTGAAACGATCATACTGGTGGAATGGTATGAAGAAGGATATTGCGACATTTGTGGCGCAGTGTTTAGTTTGTCAGCAGATTAAGGCAGAGCATCAGAGACCAGCCAGGTTACTGCAGAAGATAGAAATACCGGAATGGAAATGGGAGCATATCACGATGGACTTTGTGGTAGGACTACCCCGGACCCGGAAGGGTCACGATGCGATTTGGGTAATCGTTGATCGGTTAACTAAATCTGCACACTTCTTACCGATCCGTCGGACGGATTCGTTGGATCGATTGGTAGAGTTATACTGCAGAGAGATCACCAGATTGCATGGTATACCTCTGAGTATTATATCAGATAGAGATCCACGATTTACCTCTCGATTTTGGCGGAGTCTCCAGCAGGCCATGGGTACGAAACTCCGTTTTAGTACTGCATTTCACCCTCAGACGGATGGGCAGTCGGAGCGTACTATCCATACATTGGAGGATCTATTGAGATCTTGTGTTATGGACTTCGGCGGTAGCTGGGAGGATCATTTGCACTTGGTGGAGTTTGCATACAATAACAGTTACCACTTAGCGATTCAGATGGCACCATTCGAGGCATTATATGGCAGAGCCTGTAGATCTCCTACTTTGTGGGACGAGGCTGGAGAATCGTCAGTCTTGGGCCCCCAGCGTATTCAGCGAGATGTAGAGTTGGTTGGTACCATCAGACGCAGAATGTCAGAAGCTCAGGACCGACAGAAAAGCTATGCGGATCGGAGACGGAGACCTTTGGAGTTCTCTATGGATGATCATGTGTTCCTGTGGGTGTCTCCTACTAAGGGAGTTAGGAGATTTGGATTGAAAGGGAAGTTAGCTCCTCGTTACATCGGACCCTTTCAGATACTTGAGAGGATTGGGGAGGTAGCGTATCGATTGGCGCTGCCACCTTCACTTGCCGAGGTGCATGATGTATTTCATGTATCTATGTTGAGGAAATATGTGCCACACCCTACGCATATTTTGACAGATGTCTCGATCACCCTTCAGCCAGATGTAACATATGAGGAGGTTCCAGTGCGAATATTGGATCGCAAGGAACGCCATTTGCGAAACAAGACAATCCGATTGGTCAAGGTTGGATGGGAGCATCATTCAGATGACGAAGCAACCTGGGAGCTGGAGGATGAGATCCGAGCGCAATACCCTCACTTGTTTAATGAAGGTATGTAAAGTAATTTCATTTATAATAATGATCACGCATGCCGTTTGTCATTTAATGTAGTTGTGTCATAAATTTGGGGACCAAATTTTTATTAGAGTGGGAGAATGTGAGATACGGCAAAAATAAAATAACCTATAATGATTTATGGGAATTTTTAGACATTTTTCTGGATTTATTTGGAGGACTTATGACATTGTTTAAAGGGATAATGGAAATCACCGTTTGAGAGGCTTATTAGGGAGTTAATTAGGTGGAGTAATTAAACCCTACCTATATAAATAAGAAGCTATAGTAATAAGCCCTAAAAACGCCGTCTCATTTCTCCTTCGTGTCCATTCCTCCCGAAGACGCCGAGCTGCTCTCGAGCACCCTATCCGCCGACAGCCTCAGCTACGGCGTGCACACGCGCTCGACCACCGACACCGGGTCGCAAAAGGCGAGTCTCCGATTTCCTCTGTGCACTATCGGGGGTCTCACCGGTGGAGTCTGCCCTTGAAACCCCGCAGAGGATCCTCGGTTGGGGAAGGAGAGCCGAGATTTGTGGATGTTGGAGGAGGATCTCTTGTTCCAGAGCTCCAGAGTGGCGAGGGTTTATGCTCCATGCAGCTAACTCGTTTTCCCGAGCTTAGGGCCAAGCTGATTCCGTCGGACTCTCTTCGTCGACGGTGGAGGCTTCAGGCATCAAGGTATTGAGGTACAGATTGTCTCGATTAGGGATTTATTGTTTTGGATCTGCGATTTGAGGTCAGTGGGGAGAATTAGGTAATGTGAGCTGTTTCCTAGCAGTGCCTCTCGGTGCAGGACTCGGGTAGAACCTCCAGTAACATACCTCATCGGTGGGGCATCCTCTGTAACGACCCGCCTTCTACTAACTAGGCTGTAAGGCCGGACCGTCACATTATGCTGTGCTAAGCTATATCCATGACCATCACTAAGTCTAGGTGCGGAAGCTGTACTAAATAAAACTTGGCTAAACTATTATCATTTCTTTATTCTATATGTGCTAAGGGGTGTAATCAAAACCATTCATGTCATATATTACATTCCCCATGGTCAAGGAACTAGAATAAGAGGTTCCCAGCTGCTATCAGGCTTCCCAATCGATCAGTAGATCGATTGGAATGGTCTAATCGATCCAGTGATCGACCCAGTATGCTACTGTATGCGGAACTTAGGTTGGATCGATCCAGTGATCGATTCAGACTGCTACTGTGCTCGGGGTAATATTCTGGATCGATCGGCTGATCGATCCAGACTGGCCAATCGATCCAGAGATCGATTCCAGCGCTCTCTGTTTGCGGGAGCGATTTCCCGATCGATCGAACGATCGATCCCGGAACTCTCTGTTTGCGACAGAATGCGTCTGGATCGATCGGCTGATCGATCTAGAAGCTTACTGTTCGCGGAACCAAGCTCCCAATCGATCCACTGATCGATTGAGGGCCCCCAATCGATCCACTGATCGATTGGGGTTTCTGATTTTGCAGCAAAATTCTGATTTCAGCACTGTTTCGTGCCAAACTCAACTACAAGAGTTCTATAATAGCTGGAAACATACTAATAGCAAACGACTAGCATCCTAAACATGGTCACTAACAATCTAAGTCGATTTCCTATAATTTCATGCATTTAGATAACTAAATAAGCAAAGAGTAACATAATAGAAACACTAAGTTCTTAAATGTTCTAGTTCTTCCAGGGTCTTTATTCCATGTTCCATCTACACACATCTTCATCATTGCATTGACCTCCAGCCTTCGCTAGTCCATCTTCCCTTTACCTTTATCTGCAGTATAAGGAAAATAGTATCTGTAAGCTTGAGAGCTTAGTAAGAAACCATCTACCTCACTAAAACATGCATACGATGCAATTTATGTTTTTTAAAATATGCTATTTGAAACATATGAATACTGAACATGTAAGAGCATAGCATGGCATACAACCAAACTAGTCATGGCAATAAGTGCTAACATAAACTATCACATTGTATCAATAGAGAACTGTACTGATACAAAAACTGAACCAAGTTAATTCTAACCAACGCTAAAGCTGTACTAAATCCACATAACTATTTGTGAAGTTTTGAAAACTATTTTTATAAATAGATTAAAATAATAATCATGCTGCTGTTTGGGCCTGGCAACTGTACGTGCTATGCGCGCATCCCTAACTAGACCCGGGTTTGCAAGTCCCGAATTTAGTAGGGTTACTAGGTTAGCTGAACCTAGGGACGACTATGGGAGCCCAACCCAACGGATATCTAATCCATTACAGTGCCACTGAGAAAGTAAAATACTAAACATAGCTAATTAATTATTGTCTTGCTCTTTCTAGGTTATCTGAACCTAGAGGCGACTGTGGGAGCCCACCCATTGGACCGTAGTCCATATGAGCTGTCGTAAAACTGCATATACTAATTAAATGCTTCTATCACATTTAGCTAACCTGTTAAAATGCCTAAGTTGCATTTTAATTGTACTAAACATACTATCGAGCACTTGGTATGCACTGTTGCACACCCTATGTGCCCAAAAAAATCCATAAATTGCTAAACTAAAGCATGCAATCACACGAAACTACTTATACTGCAGGTGAGGGGTTTCTTACCTCCTGTGCTAGTTTTCTTACGATTCTAATCACTAGATTTTCGGTGGAGACGATCTTCTCGACGATTCCCTCGCGTCTACGTGTTCCTCTCGCGAAGGGAAGCGTCCTCGTGTCGGAGTCGTCGCCGGAAGGTGCTCCTATAGCCCTTGGGATGAAACCCTAGGCTTGCTTGTGGTTGGCGCCGAGAGATGAGGGAGAAGGGAGGTTCGGCGGGATTAGGGTGAGGGAGAGGAGAGTTAACGTTTAGAAATAATAATAACTCTTCCCTTAATTCCCTATTTATATTAAGTGGTAAATTCGCCGAACTCAAACATAAATATAATTAATTCCCTTTCCTTTCAGCACGACCCTGCTGGGTTCTCCTGGTTACTAGAGTTCACCTTTAAGTCGTAGGACCCAATAGGTCTCGGGTTCAATTCTCGCTTAAGCTATTTCACGTTTCTATTTGTTTTTGCTACTTTCGCTACTCTAAAAATTCCATAAAAATATTCTAAAATTCCAGAAAAATCATAGAATATTTCTAAAATAATTTTGAGAATTTTTGGGCATTACAATCCCCCATACCTTATAAAAAGCTCATCCTCGAACTTAGAATAACTCTGGGTACTTCTGTCTCATACTGGCTTCTGTCTCCCAAGTTGTCTCTTCTGTGGTGTGATTTTGCCAAATAACTCTTACTAATGGTACCTCCTTGTTCCGCAACTTCTTAA
This sequence comes from Zingiber officinale, assembly GCF_018446385.1. NCBI lineage: Eukaryota > Viridiplantae > Streptophyta > Magnoliopsida > Zingiberales > Zingiberaceae > Zingiber > Zingiber officinale. The sequence goes on from NC_055998.1 coordinate 83,087,844, forward strand.
CTGCTCGGTCTATTATCTGAATAGGCCGACTATCATAGCTGAGGTCTTCGCGGACTTGTACCGACTGAGGCTCAATCACCTGGGTGGCATCTAGGATATGCTTCTTCAGCATAGAGACATGAAATACATTATGGATGGCTGACATCTCCTATGGTAGCCCTAGCTCATATGCTACCTTGCCAACTCTTCCAGTGATAAGGTATGGTCCCACATATCTGGGACTTAGTTTGCCCTTCTTCCCAAAACGCATTACTCCCTTTATGGGAGCCACTATGAGGAATACTATATCCCCAACTGAAAACTCTAAAGGTCTGCGCCGTGTATCAGCATAACTTTTCTGGCGGCTCTGAGCTGTCTTTATCCTCTGGCGTATCTGCTGTATAGCTGCTGTGGTATCTACTACTAGATCTGTCTGAAGTTCTAGTTCTTTCTGTTCACCACTCTCATACCAGCAGATTGGAGATCTACACCTCCGCCCATAGAGAGCCTCGTAAGGTGTCATGCCGATAGTGGCCTGATAGCTGTTGTTGTATGTAAATTCTGCTAAGCTCAGATATTTGCACCAACTTCCTTTGAAATCTAGGGCACATGCTCGGAGCATATCTTCGAGTACCTGGTTTACTCGCTCTATCTGACCATCTGTCTGCGGATGGAATGCTGTGCTGAACTTTAACTTCGTGCCCAATGCTGATTGTACACACTCCCAGAAGTGTGATGTGAACCTACTGTCCCTGTTTGAAATAATGGTTCGTGGGACTCCATGTAATCTAACGATCTCCTTGAGATACAACTGAGCTAGCTGCTCCATGGAGTAGGATATCCTGATAGCTAAGAAGTGGGCTGATTTAGTCAATCTGTCGACTATTACCCAGATGGTATCAAAACCATTCGTGGTTCTGGGTAGTCCCACTATGAAGTCCATGGAAATATCTTCCCACTTCCATTCTGGAATCTGAATAGACTGCAAAACTCCTCCTGGTCTCTGATGTTCTGCCTTGACCCTCTGACAGGTCAGACAGGTGCTAACATATCTAGCGATGTCTCTCTTCATCCCAGGCCACCAAAAACGTCTCTTCAGGTCTTGGTACATCTTGGTGGAGCCAGGATGCATCGCATAAGGAGTCCTGTGAGCCTCATCTAAGATCTTCCTGCGTAGTTCCTCCTGATCTGGAACACAAAGTCTGTCACCAAAGTACAATACCCCACTATTGGTCATTCTGAACTCTCCACTTTCTGATTCTGCTAACCCTTGCTTGATTTTCTAAATTTCAGGATCCTGTTCCTGAGCTGTCTGGATGTCACCAAGCAGGGTAGATGCTAAGGTCATAGTAGAGAGCTGTCCCACTATGAGTTCGAGACTGAAATCTGTGATCTCCTTCTGTAGGGGTGGTGACATGGCTACTAGGGATAGTAAGGTAGCACTGGACTTTTTCTAAGTGCATCTGCTACCTTATTAACTTTTCCTGGGTGGTAGAGGATGTCTATTTCATAGTCCTTGACCAGCTCTAGCCATCTGCGCTGTCACATATTCAGATCCTTCTGAGTGAAGAAATACTTCAGACTCTGATGATCTGTGTACACTCTACACTGAGCTCCATACAGGCAATGTCTCCAAATTTTGAGAGCGAACACGACTGCTGCAAGATCAAGATAATGAGTAGGATAGTTCCTCTCATAGTCTTTGAGTTGTCTGGAGGCATAGGTGATCACCTTGCCATTTTGCATCAGCACTGCTCCTAGTCCCAATTTAGAAGCATCACTATAAATGTCAAAGCTGCCTGTGTTTTTTGGTAGAGTCAGAATAAGTGTACTGGTCAATCTCCTCTTTAGCTCGCTAAAGCTATTCTCATAGTCCTCTATCCACTGAAACCTTCTGTTCTTTCTGGTAAGAGCTGTCAGTGGGGAGGCTATCCTGGAGAAATCTTCTACGAACTTTCTGTAATAAACTGCTAATCCCAGAAAGCTTCTGATCTCACTGGCGTTCTTGGGTCTTTCCCAACTACTCACAGCTTCTATCTTACTGGGGTCTACCATGATACCATCCTTTGAGATGATGTGACCTAGGAAGGACACCTGATCTAACCAAAATTCACATTTCGTGAACTTGGCGTACAACTGGTTCTGCTGAAGGGTCTGCAATACTATTCTCAGGTGCTCGGCGTGTTCTTCCTGAGTTCCTGAATAGATAAGGATGTCATCGATGAATACGATAACAAACTTATCTAAGTATTCTCTGAATACCCTGTTCATGAGGTCCATGAAAGTAGCTGGAGCATTTGTCACACCAAAGGGCATGACTACGAACTCGTAGTGTCCGTATCTAGTCCTGAATGCTGTCTTGGGTATATCCCCTTCTTTAACTTTTACCTGATGATAACCTGATCTGAGGTCTATTTTCGAGAACACTGCTGCTCCCTTTAGCTGATCAAACATGTCATCAATTCTGGGAAGAGGATACCTGTTCTTGATTGTGACTTGATTCAGTGCCCGGTAATCTATACACAGGCGCATGCTCCCGTCCTTCTTCTTCACGAACAATACATGTGCCCCCCATGGTGAGTGACTAGGACGTATGAAGCCTTTGTCAAGCAGCTCCTGTAGTTGCTCATGAAGTTCCTTCAGTTATGCTGGAGCCATGCGGTAGGGTGCCTTGGAGATAGGATTTGTACCGGGAATGAGTTCTATCTCAAATTCAATCTCCCTGTCTGGTGCTAGACCTGGTAATTCCTCAGGGAAGACTGCTGGGTAGTCACATACGACTCAGACCTCTGCTAGCTGTTGGTCCTTGTCGTGACTTGTATTGACTACATGTGTTAGGAATCCCGTACATCCTGAATCCATTAATTTCTGTGCTCTTAGAGCTGAGAGAAACTTCTTGGCCTTTCTCTTTGGTTCTCCGATGTACTCGAACTGTACTTCTGCTTCCGATTGGAATACGACTTTCTATTTACGACACTCTATAGAGGCACCGTATTTGATCAGGAAGTCCATTCCAAAGATGACATCATAATCAGTCATTTCTAGCACTATCAGATCACAAAAGAGTTCTCTGTCTACTATAATGACTGGCACTGCTGTGAACCAGTGCGTGGATGTCATAATTTCTCCTGAAGGTAGCGTCGTCAAAAATTGGCTTCTGAGTACCTCTGGAGGTATCGCTAACTTCTCGGCAAATGCCCTGGATATATAAGAATGGGTTGCCCCAGTATCGAATAAGACAGTTGTACTTTGCTGTAAAATACTGATCTGACCTGTAACAACTGTCAAGGCATTCGCTACGTCCTCTCTGGTGAGTGAGTAAATCCTCGCATTGGTCGTAGCTGGAGGGGCTTCTAGTCTGCCCTGACTGATATGTGGACCATCTAAAGCCGCCTGCATCTGGTGCAACTGTACTGGCTTGACTTCATACTGAATCGGCTGTGGTGGAGGAAAGCTGGTCTTGTTTGGGCACTGCTTAGCCATATGCCCTTCCTGTCCACACTCAAAGCATCCTCGTGTGCCCTTACGACAAAATCCAGGGTGGAATTTCCCACAAGTAGCACACTTGGGATAACTGGGTTGTTTACTAGCTGGTCCTCCTTTTGGGTAACTCCCTAGTTTGCGCTTGTTGCTAGAGTTCCCTTTCCAGTTAGAGCTGTGGCTCTGTTGTTTCTGAGTACCTGAACCTCCTTGTCCTTTGGACTCTGAGAGGGCTTGCTTTTGCTGCTTGATATTGTTCTGGTAGTGCTCGGTGGTCAGAGCACTGCTGACTAGTTCTTCGGTGGTTTGCGGCCTATGAACGCCGCCAGCCACGTTCATCGCTATTTCTGGCCTCAACATCTTGAGCATCAACCGAACTCGCTCTTTTTTTGTGCTGACTAGTTCAGGGCATAGACGAGTCAATCTGTTGAATTTCTTCACGGCTTCCTCCACTGAAAGGTTGCCCTGGCGAAACTCAGTGAACTCGTCGTAGTGGCGGTTAGTGACCTGCATGTGAAAGAACTCCTCGAAGAATTCTTTCTCGAAGTCAGCCCATGTCATCTGGTTTACTGGGCGCTTCGCTCTAATTCTCTCCCACCACATACGTGCATCTCCTGTTAGGCAGAATGAGGCGCACTTCCCCTTCTTGTGTTCTGGCCAGTCCAGAAGCTCCATCGTGCTCTCTAGTGTTTTGAACCAGGCTTGAGCATCCCATGGTTCACTAGTGCCTGAGAAGTTCTCGGGCTTGATTCTCTACCACTGGATCAGATATGCTTCTCTCTTTGCCTCTGTTGCTGGGGCTACTGGTGCTGTAGGCTGGACTGGTGGAACCTCTATAACTACTGGGGTTGCTATGTTTGGTTCCGGGGTGACAGTGGGAGTATTCTACTGATTAGCCTTTAAGGTGACTATCTCCTGTTGCTGTTCAGCTAGCTGCTGCTATAACTGAGCCACTAATGCTGTAAGGTCTGGGGGAGGCACTGAACTGCCTGTCTCGTGCTAGGGCTCAGTAGCTGGTGCCCTTCTAGCTGTGTGTCCTCTTGCCATTTCTAAAGGAAGAGAGGACATACATAACCAATACTATCACATTTAACTAATTACTATAATCAACCATGTTAAACACTATCATATATCAATATGCTTTAGCTATCTATGAACATGACAGTAAGAAAAACATAAGTAAGAGGAGAGGTGTTCTTACTTGGAAGCTGCAGGTTCAATGCTGATGTGTGTCAAGGAAGTATGGAACTTGCTCTGATACCACTCTGTAACGACTCGCCTTCTACTAACTAGGCTGTAAGGCCGGACCGTCACATTATGCTGTGCTAAGCTATATCCATGGCCATCACTAAGTCTAGGTGCGGAAGCTGTACTAAATAAAACTTGGCTAAACTATTATTATTTCTTTATTCTATATGTGCTAAGGGGTGTAATCAAAACCATTCATGTCATATATTACATTCCCCATGGTCAAGGAACTGGAATAAGAGGTTCCCAGCTACTATCAGGCTTCCCAATCGATCGGTAGATCGATTGGAATGGTCTAATCGATCCAGTGATCGACCCAGCATGCTACTGTATGCGGAACTTAGGTTGGATCGATCCAGTGATCGATTCAGACTGCTACTATGCTCGGGGTAATATTCTGGATCGATCGGCTGATCGATCCAGACTGGCTAATCGATCCAGAGATCGATTCCAGCGCTCTCTGTTCGCGGGAGCGATTTCCCGATCGATCGAACGATCGATCCCGGAACTCTCTGTTTGCGACAGAATGCGTCTGGATCGATCGGCTGATCGATCCAGAAGCTTACTGTTCGCGGAACCAAGCTCCCAATCGATCCACTGATCGATTGAGGGCCCCCAATCGATCCACTGATCGATTGGGGTTTCTGATTTTGCAGCAAAACTCTGATTTCAGCACTGTTTCGTGCCAAACTCAACTACAAGAGTTCTATAATAGCTGGAAACATACTAATAGCAAATGACTAGCATCCTAAACATGGTCACTAACAATCTAAGCCGATTTCCTATAATTTCATGCATTTAGATAACTAAATAAGCAAAGAGTAACATAATAGAAACACTAAGTTCTTAAATGTTCTAGTTCTTCCAGGGTCTTTATTCCAAGTTCCATCCACACGCATCTTCATCATTGCATTGACCTCCAGCCTCCGCTAGTCCATCTTCCCTTTACCTTTATCTGTAGTATAAGGAAAATAGTATCTGTAAGCTTGAGAGCTTAGTAAGAAACCATCTACCTCACTAAAACATGCATACGATGCAATTTATGTTTTTTAAAATATGCTATTTGAAACATATGAATACTGAACATGTAAGAGCATAGCATGACATACAACCAAACTAGTCATGGCAATAAGTGCTAACATAACACTATCACATTGTATCAATAGAGAACTGAACTGATACAAAAACTGAACCAAGTTAATTCTAACCAACGCTAAAGCTGTACTGAATCCACATAATTATTTGTGAAGTTTTGAAAACTATTTTCATAAATAGATTAAAATAATAATCATGCTGCTGTTTGGGCCCGACAACTGTACGTGCTATACGCGCATCCCTAACTAGACCCGGGTTTGCAAGTCCCGAATTTAGTAGGGTTACTAGGTTAGCTGAACCTAGGGACGACTATGAGAGCCCAACCCAACGGATATCTAATCCAGTACAATGCCACTGAGAAAGTAAAATACTGAACATAGTTAATTAATTCTTGTCTTGCTCTTTCTAGGTTATCTGAACCTAGAGCTAGGCTGTCTAAACCTAGAGGCGACTGTGGGAGCCCACCCATTGGACCGTAGTCTATATGAGCTGTCGTAAAACTGCATATACTAATTAAATGCTTCTATCGCATTTAGCTAACCTGTTAAAATGCCTAAGTTGCATTTTAATTGTACTAAACATACTATCGAGCACTTGGTATGCACTGTTGCACACCCTATGTGCCCAAAAAAATCCATAAATTACTAAACTAAAGCATGCAATCACACGAAACTACTTATACTGCAGGTGAGGGGTTTCTTACCTCCTGTGCTAGTTTTCTTACGATTCTAATCGCTAGATTTCCGGTGGAGACGATCTTCTCGACGGTTCCCTCGCGTCTACGTGTTCCTCTCGCAAAGGGAAGCGTCCTCGTGTCGGAGTCATCGCCGGAAGGTGCTCCTATAGCCCTTGGGACGAAACCCTAGGCTTGCTTGTGGTTGGCGCCGAGAGATGAGGGAGAAGGGAGGTTCGGCGGGATTAGGGTGAGGGAGAGGAGAGTTAACGTTTAGAAATAATAATAACTCTTCCCTTAATTCCCTATTTATATTAAGTGGTAAATTCACCCAACTCAAACATAAATATAATTAATTCCCTTTCCTTTCAGCACGGCCCTGCTGGGTTCTCCTGGTTACTAGAGTTCACCTTTAAGTCGTAGGACCCAATAGGTCTCGGGTTCAATTCTCGCTTAAGCTATTTCACGTTTCTATTTGTTTTTGCTACTTTCGCTACTCTAAAAATTCCATAAAAATATTCTAAAATTCCAGAAAAATCATAGAATATTTCTAAAATAATTTTGAGAATTTTCGGGCGTTACATTCTCAGCAGTGGGATTTCCGGCCGTGAATTGTTACGTAAGGCATTGTCAGCCTCGAACATGGATCTGTGGTACAGGGGTTGTGCACCAATGGTGATTATGTATTGATTTGAGTTGCTTGTGGTGTATGTAGCACTGTAGGAGCCCTGGTCTGTGGAATTTTGGCAGCCGGCAGCACTGGTGCGCTTGTGCCAGCGATTCCATCTCCGGTAGTAGCACCTTCCGGCAGTGAGTTATCAGTGGGGGAGATTACTGTAATGTAAGCGTTAGATTTTGGATACTTAGTTTAATTGAATACGTATTTGTGCAATGGTGTTTGGGGGACGAAATGCATGATTTGGGAATTCTAATTGACATAGTTCGGCTGGGAATTGTTTGATCTGAAGACATAAACTAGGGTTTTGGTTTAGGTTGTGCAAATCAGTGCGGATTCGTTGGATAATGAATGGAACTCGGATTAAATTCACATGCCTTGTACACTAGTTTAGTTATTCTGTTTCCTATGTATATAGTTAAAATTGATACGTTGACACAGGACTTTGATCGAGGCGGGGGTCGTGACAAAGTTGGCGTTGGATTCAGCCTACATTTGAGGCGGGTACTTTTTACTTGTTTCTTTAGTTATTGTTCTTGGTGCATGAGTAGTCCAGATAAAGTAGAGTTTATCTTGACTCCACTCATTTTATTTCTTGTGCTTGATACTTTATCCACTCAATCTTCGAGATGCTCACTTTCGTATCTATACAGTCTCCCGTTATTATTCTTGATAACTAGCAGATACTATATGCCATGTTTACCTGTTTGACTATTGTTTATTTATGCTTAGTATTGAGCATGCGGATTCATGTAGCATACCTGATTTCCTGTTATTTATATATGATGACTGTTGTATTATTCGCATCATGTCATTGCATGCATAACCGACGACTTTGGCTCCCTTGTGGTTGAGACGGTCGTTGGTCTGGGCCGCACGCTCGGCCACTCATGGGTAGTGGTAGCTTGGAGCGTGCCACATGTCCTGTCGTGCCCCCCACTCGCACACTCATGGGTAGTGTCTGCTGGAGTCATGGGCAGCAGGGACCCCCGTCGTAGACGTAGCTATTCAGCTACTATGCAACTGTCCCCTCGGCCACTCGAGAGTAGTGGTAGCTGGAGTGGTGTACAGTCTGTCATTGTCCCGGCCTCTCGTCCATACTGGGGTCATGGACTTGAGGGGTGGGCAGGAGTGACCATCCGTGCATACGCTACTTTTTGATATACCTGCTTATGCTGTTTATGCTTACTTATGCAGTTCTGTTATCACATACCTGTTATATATGCTTGGACACTGATTACTATTACAATATACTTTATATGTGATTCTGGTAGTTATGAGCAGTACTGTAGCAGTTTATTTTATCTCAGACCTTACACTGTTAGCCTAGGATATGGTTTCAGGTATGGACATATACTTTGTTTATCCAGTAGCATCTGCTATTTATCTTTCCGAGACTGTATCCTTTTGTATTCCTGTTCTTTATGATACTCATGCACTGTCTATTCTATTACCCGCTGAGTCTTTATACTCACCACCCACATTGGTAATTCCACCAGGTAGTCGATAGATGATACCAGTACACCGGAGGAGGTTCCTGACTGCCAGTCCCACGTCGCTTCCGAGGACGGTTTTATGATTTTGGTTTTCATTTTGATTGTGAGTTAAACCTTTGAATTTAGCATTGTAATAATCGGGCTGTGGACTTGTATTTTGTATTTGGTTGCTTTGTCGATGAGTCAAGCCGGGCCGACCCGCAGTGAGTTTTCGTTACCTTATACTTGTTATTTTTGTTTTCCGCTGTGTTTGATTTTCCAGCCGTGTGGGCTGCATATTATCTGCGTGGTTGTGATTTAATTTGCATATGTATTATCTGTTGGTGATGTATACCGGTTTCATTTGTCACTGCTACAGGGGAGGTGCTGTCCGATTTTCGTCGGACAACCTTACTCTCGGGGCGTGACACTATGGATGTGATCTAGGCTAAGAGCAAACCATATTTTGAAATACTAAGGAAATGAAAATTTTTAGAATATATAAGTAAGGATTTTCCTAGAATTTACAAACCACTTGAAAATTGTTTTGAAAATAACAGTCTAGTCTAAAAAAGAATTTCCTATATTATCCAAATAAAGTGGTAAAAAATTGAATATATAAATCAAGTCAAACAGATACATAAAATATAGCAGTGCACTAGATACAATCAAGTCTAGTCATCATCAATAGGTGGAGGGGGGGGGGTTGCTCAAGCACTCATAAAGCTCGAAGGATCGAGTGCATCTGTATATCTAGCTTTCGAAATCTGGTGGGCATCTCCTCCCGGAGAGAGGTGAAACCCTTCGAGACTGACTGCCGAATTTGCACGGAAGACTCCTTAAGTCAATTAAGTCAGTCCGCAATGAATAGCGAAGTCGAGGATTGGGTCAAGGTCGAGGGCTGGGTCAGAAGAGGTCCAAAGAGCTCCTCGATGGTAAATGATAGCATCTCCTCTCCCTCGGCTGAAATGATAGGTGGGAAATCCTCCTTGGCCTCGCCTAGAGCGTCTGGTTGTGGCCCCTCTCTCCAAACTAGTCCCTCTTGAGTGGTAACGTCTATATACACTAATGAAAGCTGACGCAGACCAATCTAATCATACGTGCTAAGGGAAGTGGACATACCCTGAGTCATATCTACCCCTATAGTTAAAAATATGTATGTCAAAATATGATAATATGGTATATGAACCTGTCACCTAGTAATGAGACTAGATGCATGGATGACATTTTAAACATGTGTAATGCAATGTCAATGTCTAGGCGTGACATAGTGCATACAAGAAGAAAGAGTGGGAGGGTCGCATCATCGCAACATTATAAGATGTGATCGACAAAAAGCAGGTGGTCAAGACTCGATACAGGACATAGTTCTGAACCCTAAGAGCAAGAGACCTGAAGTCAGTCAGAGTAGGTAGTCTCTCCTCCCAAAAAAAATACATATAGATAGTATCTAATATAATATGGGAGTAGGGTTCGCCAAATGGAAAATCCCTACTAGGGTAATGCAACACCCACGAATTTCTTAAGCTAATTATGTGAAGATTTTCTCTTAGAATAAAAAGATAAGATAGAACCAAAAATATATATATGAAAAGGAATTGGTCAAGGATTGAACCTTGAACCTTTTTAAGCTAAGGATTATGGATTGACCACTAGGCCATCATAAATTATTGTTGAATAGAGAATGGAAATTGTAGATAAAGATAGAAGTATGATTAAGAGAAGGAAGCAAGAAAACATCAAGTAGCTTTCTTCCTCCATCTCATGATTAAGAAGAAAGCTAGCAAAAGACAAGTTGTCTTTTCCTTCCTCCTTCTCTTCCATTTTCGTGGAGATACATGAGGGAATGAGAGGAGAGGAATTTAGGAAAAGAATGGGGACATTCTTCATCATTAAGAAAATAAGAAATGAGTTAACAAGGAAGGGAAAGCAAAACTTATCTTTGCTTCTTCCTCCCACTTAGCATAAGAGAGAAAAAGGGAAAGGGATTTTATTTTCTTCTTCCTTTCCTCACCATTGCCGAACCTAGAGCCTCCCCTCTCCCAAATTTCCGAAATCCAATATTAGTTTTCTTCCTAAGGAAAACTAAACCTCAAGAAGAAAGCCTCAAGACCTACTTCTTACAAGCGAGAGAAGCGAAGGAAATACTAGAAGGAGGAGTTCTCTTCTTCTTCTTCTCAAGGGTATCTTTATCTTAAGAAAAGACCAAGCAAGAGGATGTAAGTATCCCCTCACCTGTGGTACAAGTGGTTATGTGGTTTTCTTCAAGTTTAGATGGCTTAAAAACCTAGTGTTTCCCTTGAAACTTTCGGCCATGATGAGTTGTAAGACTTATGAAAGCTTAAAACCAAAACCAACATGCTTAGGGTTTCTCTCATGATATGATATGAATATTTCCTTAATATTTCATGATTGTTTGTTGCTTAGAACTAAGTGAATCCTCACCTTAGGGTTCGGCCATGAAGAGATTAAAAACCCTAGGAAAGCTCAACCTCAAAACTAACATGCTTATGATCTTTCTCATGATATGTTATGAATGTTTCTTGAAGTTTCATGCTTGTATGTTGTTTGGAACTAGGTAAACCTTACCTTGAGAGTTTCGGCCATGGAAGGAATAAGAACCCTAGAGAAGCTTAAAACTCAAACTAACATGCTTATGACCTTCCTCATGATATGTTATGAATGTTTCCTTGATGTTGCATGTTTGTATGTTGTTTGGAACTAGGTGAACCTTACCTTAGGGTTTCGGCCATGGAAGGATTAAAAACCCTAATGAGGCTCAAACTCAAATCTAACTTGCTTATGATCTTCCTCATGATATGGTATGAAGATAACTTGATGTACTTAAGATTTCATGTTGTTTAGAACTAGGTTTCCACCTTGAAAACTTTCGGCCAAGTTAGAATTTAAGGCTTAGACAAGCTTAAACTCAACTCTAACATGCTCATGTTTTTCCTTATGATATGATATGAAATTAACATGATATGCTCATGCTTGTATTTGGTTGAGAACCTAGCTCCACACCTTATAACATTCGGCCACTTATAGTTTGTAGACCTAGGAAGCTTGAAACCTAAACTCAATATGCTCATGTTGTTGCTTAGAATAAATGTTATGAAAATTGTTTAGGGTTCACATGTTTATATGCTATTTGTAACCTAGATCTAGGCCTTGTATGTTTCGGCCACATTGTGAAGTTTAGACCTAGGAAGCTTAGAACTAAAATTTAATATGCTTATGATGTTCCTTAGGATAAATGTTATGAAATTGATTTAGGGTTATATGCTATTATGATTGCTTGCAACCTAGGTGGACCCTTGCATGTTTCGACCACCCTTAGTAGGTTGATGTTGAGACCCAATTATGACTCTCTATGTGCTTCACCTTGCCATGATATGAATTAGGAGATGCTAACTTATGTTCCATGCATGCTTATGTGTTCCATGATATGTTAAATGCTCATTTATGTATGCTTATGAATCATGCATGAAAATGTCTCCTATGATATGTAAAATGCTCAAGTATGTATGCTTTATGAAATGAAAAGGAAAGGCCTAAGAGATGCTTCCCTATTGTTGGGACTAAGAGCACTCTTTATGACAAGCTAAGTGAAAGGCCTAAGAGTTGCTTCCCTATCAAGTGGGACTAAGAGCACTCTCTATGTTATGAAAAGTTATGAGTGACATGTACATGATATGCTATGAATGACATGAATATGATATGCTATGAATGACATGTACATGATATGCTATGAATGACATGAATATGATATGCTATGAATGACATGTATATGATGTGTATATGACATAATATTTTACTTTGTATGGCTTGTACCAAAAGGGTGGGCTCCTTATGCGCTCCTAGGTCGATGGACTAAGAAACGGGCCTAGTAAAGGGTGGGATCCTTACGTGCCGGGCCCCCTCATGTTGAGATTATTTTTAAGTAGGTTGAAGACTAGCTACCTTGGGTCTACTTAGGATGCGCACATTTATGTATGTATGTGGTACTAAGTCGGGCCCCCTCATATTGAGATTATTTTTAAGTACTATATGATATCGTTTTTAAGACATTTTTGCACATGACATGAAGCATGTTTTGAAAAGCATCTTGCACATGACATCATCCATGATTTAAAGGACATTTTGCATATATGTTTATGATATGGAATGATATGATATGATGCTTTCTCACATGCTATGATAGGATGTTCTTTATACGATGATATGATATGTCATGATGCTTATTTTTACGATATGACATGATATGTGATGATGCTTACTTTACATTATGATATGAATGCCATTTATGCCATGATAAGTTTATGTCATGATATGATGTTTATTTTATGCTATGATATGATAAGTTCATGCCAAGATATGATGCTCACTTTATGCTATGATATGACTTTTATTTATGCCATGATATGATTTCCATTTATGCCATGATATGAGTTTCATTCATGCTATGATATGTGATATGATTACTTTTATATGATATGTATGATTTTTGTGAGTAGGAAAGGATCTTACTGAGCCTTGTGTGCTCATAGCTTACTTTCCTTGTACCACAGATAAAGGTAAAGGATGGATAAACTAAAGAAGTAGCAGGAGGGGCAAAAGATGTGTGTGGTGGTGGCTTGGCTAAAGAAAATAAATGACCTGCTTATGTTTATTTTATGTTGATGACTTGCATGACTATTTTATTCTTACTTACGCTTATGTTAGGAATGGATGATTATGATTCCTTAAGTTTATAACATGCTGAGCATATTGGTATGATTAGTTATGTTTTAAATGAACAATTACTTCCGCTATTTTGATTAGAAAAATGGAAAAGAAAACTATTTATACGTACGCTATGTAAAGTAGAAGAAAGTAACCCCGTCCTCACTAGGCAGGAGTGGAGGGCGGGCGTTACAGGTTGGTATCAGAGCCAGGTTAGCCATCTCACTACACACACATCAAGCCTCTACTCTGCCGCTCCAAGTAAGAATTTCTATGCTTACTTATTTCTTTTATGCATGATAAGTAATATTTTAATCTAATATGCATGTTTATTTTTTTTTATGATTCACAGTTTTAATCTAGGGATACATGAAGGTAGGATAGAATTGACTATAACATATGCTAGGATTTGTTATAAATAATAATCACCTTAGGTTAGCCTGGTTAGAAACTATGATGACTTATGCTAGCCTTGTTGCCATTTATGAAGATAAACATGGCTACTAGAAGACGTGGTAACAGGACCGAGGAGACAATGACTCCACCAGATCTGACCCAAGTGGTTACAAGCCTCCAATGTCAGATCACGGAACAACAACAAGTGATCACTGCTCTGATGAATCAACAAGGAAATCAGATCACCCCACCAACAAATCAGAATACACCGCCTGTCATACCTGCAGCTGCGCCGGTACTACCGATAGCCCCTCCCCCAGTGGTCCGACAAGAAACCTACTTGATACAGTGGCTAAGGCTGAAGCGGAGAATTTTTCGGGGACTTGCGAACCATGGGACGCCTAGGCCTGGTTCAAGACAGTGGAAAGTATCGTAGAGCTGCTGGATTGGCCAATATCAGAAAAGATCAAGTGTGTATCATTCTGTTTTTCCGGAGATGCACGAATGTGGTGGGAAAGAGTTAAGACCATAAGACAAGTCAACCTAATGAATTGGGCAGATTTTGAAGCAGAATTCTTGGAGGAGTATTTCCATACGCGAGTGACGAATCGACATTACGACGAGTTCACCGAGTTCCGGCAAGGTGACTTATCTGTCAACGAAGCAGTAAAGCGCTTCAACCGTCTCACACGCCTATGTCCAGAGTTGGTCAGCACGGAAAGAGAACGGGTCAGACTAATGTTGAAGATGCTCCGATCTGAGATAGCTTTGAATGTGGCCGGTGGAGTTAATAGACCGCAAACCACGGAAGAGCTAGTCAGCAGTGCCTTGATCACCGAACATTATCAGAAGGCGATGAACGAGGGAAAGAATCTGGCACAGACGGAAGGACAGAAACCGCAGAGTACCAAGACGAACTAGAAGGGAAACTCCACTGGAAAGAGAAAACAATGGAACAACACTAAAATTGGTCCAACAAATAAGCAGCTGAGGTACCCTCTGTGTGCCACTTGTGGAAAGCAGCATTCCGGAGTATGCCACCAGAGTACGAGAAAGTGCTACAATTGTGGACAGGAAGGACATATGGTCAAAGACTGCCCTACCCGGTTCCAGGTACCATCTCAACAGTATGACCAGAATAGGAGTACCCCCGCACAGCTACATCAGATGCAAGCGGCTCTAGAAGGGACTCCGATTAGCCAAGGGAGATTAGAAGCCCCACTAGTGACGACGAATGCCAGGGTTTTCTCTCTCACCAAGGAGGATGTGGCGAGTGCTTCTACAGTTGTCACAGGTCAGCTACCTATTTTCAGTCAGTATGCTACTGTGTTATTTGATACTGGAGCAACCCGCTCGTTTATCTCCACACCCTTCACGAAAAAGTTAGAAGTGCCACCACAAGTCTTAAATGGCAAATTCTTAACAACCTTGCCTTCGGGAGAAGTGATGCCATCCGATCAGATGCTGCGAGTTGTGCCTATCCGAATCGCAGACAGAGAACTCTATTGCGATCTGATAATACTCGACATGCAGGATTTTGATATAATACTAGGCATGGATTTCCTGAGCAAGTATGGCGCTTCGATCTAGTGCCGTAAAAGAAAAGTAGTCTTCCGACCGGAAGCCGAACTGAAGTTCGAATTTATTGGAGAACCAAGTAAAGGAATTGAGGGATTCTTATCAGCCATAAAGGCGCAGAAGATGCTAGATAAAGGATGTACTGGCTTTTTAGCACAAATGGTCGACGCAAGTCGAACCAATGACTAGAAACTAGAAGATGTCCCGGTAGTATGCAAATATCCAGGGGTATTTCCCGATGAATTCCCAGGATTAGCCCCTGATCGAGAAATAGAATTCGAGATTGAATTGATTCCTAGCACTAAACCGATCTCTAAAGCACCCTATCGAATGGCGCCGACTGAGTTGAAGGAACTTCAGGAACAGCTATCAGAGTTACTTGACAAGGGACTTATCCGCCCTAGTCACTCCCCATGGGGAGCTCTTGTACTGTTCGTAAGGAAGAAGGATGGATCTATGCGAATGTGTATAGACTACCGAGAGCTGAATAAGGTAACAATCAAGAACCGGTACCCTCTTCCACGGATCAACGACTTGTTCGACCAACTGAAGGGTGTAACTGTCTTCTCGAAGATTGACCTGAGGTCCGGCTATCACCAAGTGAAAGTGAAACAAGGTGATTTTCCGAAGACAGCATTTCGAACAAGATACGGACACTATGAGTTTATAATTATGCCTTTTGGCGTAACTAATGCTCCTGCTACATTTATGGATCTGATGAATCGGGTATTTACGGTATATCTTGTAACAACCCAATTTTCCCTATTTCAAGTTCTAAAAGTCCATAAAAATATTTGGAAATGCTTTTAAAATATTCTAGAGATTTTTAGAAATTTTTAGAGCATTTTTACGTAATTTTTGGAAGTCGTTTAGTATGTTTACAAAAAGAAAAAAAAATGTCAAAACCGAAGTTCGAACCCACGACCTCGGGTCGGACCGACCCAACCGGACACGGCCCAACCAACTGAGCTATGCTCGTTTTGTTAACCAAGTACGAAGCGAGATGTATATAAGTTGTAGTTAATAACAGAAATGCCCTAAGTATTATAAGATGGGTTATTTCCTTCTCCCGAACCCTAACTCCTTCTCTTCTCCTCACGCCGCGCGATTCATCTCTGCACGGGCGAAACGAAGCCATATTAGGGCTTTGTCTCCAGCGCCGGCGAAAGGCCCTTTCCGGCCGGTCTTCACCGTGCGTGATCACCTCGACGAGGGGAGTTCGGAAACGTAAAGAAGAGCCGAGATTTCAAGCTTCTCCCGAAGCCCTAGTTACCTCCTTCCGGTTGTAAGTCCTAAAAGCAAGTGTAAGTACTACTCACCTGCGGTAGGAGTTGCTCCGAGCTTCGATTTGTTTTCCTTGCTTCGGTTTTTGCCGTGCCGAGTAGTTCCGAGCTTCGATTGGTTTTCCTTGTTTCCATTGCAATTCGGATTTGGTTTTGAGGTTGTTGCCGTGAGCCTCAAATGGGAACAAAGGAAGGAAAGATGGTATAGGTTAGGGATTTTAGTTCCTTGCTTTGGAACCTGCTGTGACCGGATATGGTTGCTAGAAATATAGGTTCTTTTTTTTAGTTCAATTGCTACTGTAAAGAATGTTTAAGGAATGTTTAATTCCAAAGTTTTCTCCTTTGGAGTTTGCTGGAATTTTTGGTTTTCTTCCATAGCAGATGGAGAGCATGAAGATATGTTGTTATTACCTCTTTAGTTTCTAGTAGCAAATTTAATGATTTAGCGTGAAGAATTTATATACAAACATGTACAGAACTGAGCATGTGATTTTAGATTCAATTTCATTGCTATATGAGGAATAAGAACAATTTTATTAGATTGTTTTGTTTAGAGCTTTAGTTACTGCCGTGGCACTACAGATAGTTGCAACAAGTTTTGATTTCTGTTGCCTTGTGAGAGTATGAGTTTTCTTTACAACAAGTTTATACAGATTTTAAGCTTCAGTAAGTTTTAGTGATGATAAGCATGTGTACAGATTTAGCGTATTTTTGTGCATGAAGAATTTATATGCATGCTATCTTAAAGTATGTAGCTTGAGATTTATGTGCCATTTAATTTAAGCATGCAGAATTAGACTTTTCCATGCTACTACCATGTTTTAGAAATTCTGAACCATTTTGGAAAGTAATTTTGGATTATAAGCACATTAAGAGCTTAATTAAATGTCAAGGCATTTCCCTTTTAATTTCCCGAATGAGAAAGATAATAAGTAAGTAAAGTAAGAGGCTAGTACCCGACATCCAAGAGCTTGTCGTTAAACAAATCCAGGTGACCATTTCCGAGGTCTTGGCCCTGGTAGACCGAGGTCTGCTCTTTTAGGATTGGTGGCTCGCAACCCCAACCTATTAGGGAACGCGCATGAGTTGGTACTAGGCCTGGGCCCAAGAAAAGAAAACCTAAGAAAAGAAAAGTTAAGTAAGAAGGAAGAAAGAAAAGAAAAGTTAAGTAAGAAGGAAGAAAGAAAGAAGAAGAAAGTAAAAGATAGAAATTAAAAGATTAATTTCTAACACAAGGATACAAGAAATGAAATAAGTTCCAAGCTTAGAATAAATAAGAATGGTTAGTTTTCTTTGATTCTAAGTTTACATTGTTAGTTTCTTGTTATCCTGCTTGATACTGAGTATGATTTGTATTCTGTTCATTTTCTGTATACCATGAGCACATGCAGATAGCTTTATTATTTCAGTTTCAGCACTTATGCATTTCATTTATGCATTTCGAGTTTTGTGAGATAGATTAGTACTTACTAAGCGTTTTCGCTTATAGATCTTGTCTTCTTTCCTCCTACTGCAGATAAAGGAAAAGCTAAGATATGAAGGGAGGCGACAGGGTGGTGGTGATGATGGATGTGTGTGGTGACTGAACTATGGAGAGGTCCAGAGGGGACTAGCAAGACTTATTTATTTAGAGTTTATGTCTAGTTTATTTTCCTTATTTCTGTTATGAAATTATGAGTTTATGATTGAGTTTGATGTGCATTGTAGCTTATTATGCTTCATTCTGGGAGCTTGAGTTTAGTTCATGTTGCTAGATTAGTTTTTGATTATGATATGATTTATTACTGCGTGGTTGTGAATAAATTGTGATCCAGCCGCATGTGGCTGTGTATATATCTTGTGTATTATAGATTTGGTCACCGGTACAGGGGAGACTCTGCCGAAATTTTCGGTAGGAATTTCTCTGAACCGTGATAAATCTAAGTGTCGCTAATAATAGCATAAGTGACACTAGTAAGTAGAGTAGGAGTTAGGTAACGGTCGCCCTTAGAGAGTAGTAGTAAGAAGGGTGGTTGTTACATATCTCGACAAATTTGTGATCGTCTTCATTGATGATATTCTCATCTATTCCAGAACCCCAGAGGAGCACGCTGAACACCTGAACATAGTGTTACAGATCCTTCAGGAGAAACAACTATATGTAATGTTTTCCAAATGTGAGTTCTGGCTTGATCGAATATCATTCTTGGGTCATGTTATCTCCAAGGACGGAGTAATGGTGGATCCAAGCAAGATCGAAACTGTAAGTAACTGGAACAGGCAGAAGAATGCCAGTGAAGTCAGAAGCTTTCTCGGGCTTGTAGGCTATTACAGGAAATTTGTAGAAGATTTTTCCAAAATTGCAGCCCCTATGACAATTCTCACCAAAAAGAACAAAAGGTATGAATGGATAGAGGACTGTGAGAAAAGTTTCACAGAATTAAAAAGGAGACTGACTAGTGCTCCGATCCTTACTCTTCTAGAATGTGACAAGGGCTTCGATATGTACAGCGATGCCTCCATATTAGTGTTGGGTTTTTCGGGTCGCGAAAACCACATTTTTGCGTCGCGGAAACCCTGAATCACCCTAGCCAACGGATCCGTGCGAAGAGTATAGAACAAAATTTACGAGTACGAGTTTACAACTTAGATCTACTCCTAGATCTACATGAAGAAAGAATATACCCTTGATGCGAAGCCCTTCGCAATCCCGCTTGTCCTCGGTTCGCCGGATCTCGAAAGTGTCAAAGTAGACACTTCTCTATGTGTATCCACACAAGCAAGAGATGGAGAAAAATCTCTAAGGATGTGCTAGCAACCTTAGAGATCAGTAGGGAGGAGAGGGAGAGCAAGAAGAAAACTCAAGAGGAAGAAGAAGATGGAGTTACAACCACTTGAATGAAAAATCAATTTTTTTCATTCCACCTAAAAGTGGCCGGCCACTTCAAGGCATGTAACCCCCATGGAATATCAAGAGTCAAGTCTCTTGATCTCCTCCATGAGGTGGCATTTGGTCAAGTCAAACTTGACCAAATGAAGAAGCCTTGATGATGTGGCATTGGTCAAGTCAAAGTCAAGTCAAAACTTGACTCTTCATCTTCCTACTTAAGTCAAGTCAAACTTGACCACTTCTCTCCCTTGGTTGATCTAATCTAACCATTGGTTCAAGTCAATTTTAATTTAATGAATCTCTATTCATTGAATTAAATTAATTAAATGAGTCTAAGTCCAAATTAGACCCACTTAACACATGAACCAAATTGAGTCCAACTCAATTAGCCTACTTTGGATTACTCTTAATCCAATTTGGTTCATCGTATGAACGTAATCATTTAGGTTCATCTAATGAACCTAATCTCCATCTAATTGTCCTTAGTGTGTGACCCTATAGGTTCTTGTAATGTTGGCAATGCCCCTAAACCCATTTAGGAGAATAAGTAATGAGCGGTATCTAGCAACACATCATTACTACCCAAGTTACAAGAATGTTGAGATCCAACATCACCTTTTGACTACTAATTGTGACTCCTCACAAAATATGACAAGTGTCCTTCTATCCTAGACATCTAGATTGATCAATGTGAGGCATAGACCGTGTCATCCTCTAATCAATCTAAATCTTGAACTCCAAGTAGACTCACTCAATCAAATGAGCTCAATATCCGATATTGACTCATTTGGGCATGGCCATGCACTTCGTGGTCTCACTCTATCAAGAATATCGATGTCGCTCCCATCATATAGGAGGGATAGATCCCATCTACATCACTCACGTCCCTCTGCATAATTCGTTACATACCCAGTAATCGCCTTTATAGTCCACCCAGTTACGGGTGACGTTTGACGAAACCAAAGTACATAACTCCTTATGTAGGGATCCATGGTGACTTCAGGTCTAAGGACTAGTAGTCATACTAATAGCCACATGAGAAAGTATATGCCACTCATATAACGATCCATGATACTTTCTCATGGCGGGTCATTCAGTATACATTCTCCAATGCATACCCATGTGTTAACTTGATATCTCTATATCCATGACTTGTGAGATCAAGTCATCGAGTTGACCTACATGCTAGTCTTATAACATTAACATTGTCCCTGAATGTTAATACTCGACTAGGAATGATTAAGAGTAGTGTTCCCTATATCATCTTACTATGGGTTCAACTAACCGATTGATATAGGTGAGAACCGTCTACTCAAGGACGTTATTATACTTAGTTTATTTGGCACCAATACAAGTAAGTATAATAACCAAAAACCAAATGCCTTTATTTATATAGAATATGATACAACAAGTCCAAAATACAATCATCAAATGATTGGCTCTAGGGCTCTAGCTAACAATCTCCCACTAGCACTAGTGCCAATCAGTGTAGGCTCTAAGCCCCAATGACCTAGTGTGACCATCATGCTTGTGCCAAAGCCTTGGTCAAGGGATCTGCGATGTTAGCCTCTGTAGGTACTCTGCAAATCTTCACATCTCCTCTCTCGATGATCTCTCGAATGAGATGGAAGCACCGTAGTATGTGTTTGGTCCACTGGTGTGAGCGAGGTTCCTTCCCCTGTGCTATAACTCCATTGTTGTCACAATAGAGCTCAATGGGGTCAACGAATGCTAGAACCACCCCAAGTTCGATGATGAACTTGCGGATCCAAATCGCCTCCTTCGCCTCGATGCGAATATACTCATTGTAGAATCGCCCATCGATCCCGCTCGAACTCTTCCACCGGTACCACCATTAATGTAAAATACGAACCCCGATTGCGATCTATAGTCATCCTGGTCGGTCGAAAGTTAGCATCACCGTAACCCTTTACACCTAGCTCATCATCGCCTCCATATATCAAGAAATATTCTTTAGTCCTTCTTAAGTACTTAAGAATATTCTTGACCGCTATCCATGACTTTCACCTGATTGGTATCCGCTCGTCATGCTCAAAGCATACGAGACATCGGTCAGTACATAGCATGGCGTACATGATCGATCCTATGGCCGAGGCATAAGGGATCGATCCATGCGGTCTCTCTCTCTAGAAGAGGGACCTTGAGTCTTGAAGACTCACGCCATGTGACATCGGCAAATCCCTTTTGGAGTTCTGCATGGCAAACCGTAGGAGTACCTTGTCAATGTATGTACTCTGACTTAGGCCAAGCAATCTCTTAGATCTATCTCTATAGATCTGTATCCCTAGAATGCGGGATGCCTCACCTAAGTCCTTCATTGAGAAGCAACTCACTAGCCAGGTCTTGACAGACTGAAGCATAGGGATGTCCTTCCCAATGAGTAGTATGTCATCCACATACAATATGAGGAAGATAACTATATCCCCTACAACCTTCTTGTAGACACAAGGCTCATCTTCGTTCTTGATGAAACCAAACTGTTTGATTGCATCATCGAATCGAAGATTCTAGCTCCGAGAAGCTTGCTTTAGTCCATAAATGGACCTATGCAGCTTGCATACTCTGCTAGTATGCTGTGGATCTACAAAACCCTCAGGTTGTGTCATGTACACATCCTCAAGCAGGTTTCCATTCAGAAACGCGGTTTTGACATTCATCTACCATATCTCATAGTCATGGTAGGTTGCAATAGCAAGCATGATCAGAATGGACTTAAACATCGCTGCTGGAGAAAAGGTTTCATCATAGTCAATACCATGAATCTGCTTGAAACCTTTAGCTACCAAGCGACCCTTATAGATAAGTCCATCCATGCCAGTCTTTCTCTTAAAGACCCACTTACACCCAATGGGTTTTACCCCTTCAGGTGGAGCAACCAAAGTTCATACTTGGTTGGTGTACATGGATTCCATTTTGGATCTCATGGCTTCTAGCCATTTCTCAGAATCTGGTCTCATCACAGCTTCCTGATAGGTGATATGCTCATCCTCTATAAGCATAACGTCATCATGGTCAGACAAGAGAAATGAGTATCTCTCAGGCTGACGACGTACCCTATCAGACCTGCGAAGAGGTATGTCTACTTGAACTGGTTGTTGTTCCTCAACTCCTTGTGGAACAACATCATCCACAACACTTTGTGGTTCCAGTTCAATTTCCATCGAGGCATCAGTGCTATTGTTCGCATCTTGAACTTCTTCAAGATCGAACGCGCTCCCACTAGTCTTTCTAGAAACAAAGTTCCTTTCTAGAAAGACCCCAGTCTTTGCCACAACTACCTTGTGCTTACTGGGAATGTAGAAGTAATATCCCTTAGTTTCCTTGGGATATCCAATGAAAAAGCACTTGTCGGATTTGGATCCTAATTTGTCTGAGACGTGACGTCGAACGTAAGCCTCACAACCCTAAATCCTCATGAAAGACACCTGGGCATCTCTCCCAATCCATATCCTATATGGTGTCTTTATCACGGCCTTGGATGGAACTCGGTTGAGTATAAAAGCTGCCGTGTCTAAAGCATAGCCCCAAAGGTATGTCGGAAGATCTGTGTGACTCATCATAGATCGTACCATATCTAATAAGGTACGATTCCTCCTTTCGGATACACCATTCCACTGTGGTGTTCCAGGAGGAGTGAGTTGGGATAGAATCCCACACTCAGCTAGATAGTCATGGAACTCATGGCTAAGGTATTCTCCACCTCGATCGGATCGAAGTATCTTAATACTCTTGCCAAGCTGGTTCTGTACTTCATTCTTGAATTCTTTGAACTTTTCAAAGGATTCAGACTTATGTGTCATCAAGTACACATAACCATATCTACTGAAGTCATCAGTAAATGTGATAAAGTATCTATAACCGCATTTAGCAGCAACATTGAAAGGGCCACATACATCACTAAGTATGAGTCCTAACAAATCAGTTGCTCTCTCGTTATGCCCACTAAAGGGAGTCTTGGTCATCTTGCCTCGTAGGCATGACTCGCATATCTCATATGATTCAAAATCAAATGAGTCCAATAAACCATCCTTATGGAGCTGGGATAAGCGCTTGTCATTTATATGATCTAAGCGACAGTGCCAGAGGTAGGTTTGGTTCATGTCATTTGACTTGAACCTCTTGGTATTTATGTTATAGATAAGGCTCTCAAGGTCTAGAATATAGAGTCCGTTTATCAGAGGTGCACTACAATAGAACATATTGTTTAAATAGACGGAACAACATTTGTTCTTTATAGTAAACGAGAAACCTTTCTTGTCCAAACAAGAAACTGATATAATGTTCTTAGTTAATGCAGGCACATAACAACAATCGACTAACTCTAGTACAAGCCCAGAGGGCAGAGATAGAAAGTAAGTCCCTACAGCAACAGCAGCAACCCGTGCTCCATTACCTACTCGTAGGTCCACCTCGCCCTTTGTCAATGCCCTGCTATTTCTCAGCGCCTGCACATCAGTACAAATGTGAGAAGCATATCCAGTATCTAATACCCATGATGTAGAAATAGATAGATTGACTTCTATAATATATATACCTGAAGTGGAAGTCTCACTTCGCTTCTTCTTAAGATCCTCCAAGTATACCTTGCAGTTCCTCTTCCAGTGCCCGGTCTGACCGCAGTGGAAGCAGGTAGCATCCTTGGCGACCCCTCCTTTAGGCTTCAGTGCCTTGCCTTTGCCCTTGGCTTGGGACTTTCCCTTGCCTTTGGGCTTGCCCTTGCCCTTATGTTTCCGAACCATCAGAACAGTGTTGGGCTTAGCCTTCTTAAGGTTTAGCTCAGCAGTTCTTAACATGCTAAGCAGCTCAGGTAGTGGCTTGTCAATCTCGTTCATATTGTAGTTTAGAACGAATTGACTGTAGCTATCCGGCAAGGATTGCAAGATTAGGTCAATAGCCAGCTCTTGGCCAAGAGGGAATCCCAACCTTTGTAGGTTCTCTATGTGCCCAATCATTTTGAGTACATATGGGCCTACTGGAGCCCCGTCTGACATCTTGCACTGAAACAGTGCCCTTGAGATCTCAAATCTCTCATGCCTCGCTTGACCTTGATACAGTTGACGAAGATGTTCAACCATATCATAAGCGCCCATTAACTCGTGTTGCTTCTGAAGCTCAGAGTTCATGGTCGCAAGCATTAGACAAGACACATCTAATGCGTCATCTTGATGCTTCTTGAAAGCATCTCGGTCAGCTCGCGGGGCAGTGGCAGGAGGAGCCTCCAGAATGGGCTGCTCCAGAACGTACAATTTACGTTCTTGGGTGAGAACTATTCTCACGTTCCTGTACCAGTCCATGAAGTTTGCTCCGTTGAGCTTGTCCTTCTCGAGGACAGATCGCAGGGAGAAGGTGTTCGTATTCGACATCATGGTAATCTACAACAGAAATAAAAACAGAAATAAATATCATATTCTTAATCATTTAATTAGGCCTTTAACTAAATGATGCTCCCACTGAATTCTATAATTCATGTGGGACAAGATCCACATCATACTAACCCTTGAGTTAGCTTTGGCTAATACGCCCAAGACTTAGTATAATCGTTAGGTAACGATTACCAATTACATCTCTATGCAACTCTTGTTTATAGAATCAAAATCCGCATTTATATTAAAACTCGAGTTAGCTTTGGCTAATACGCCCGAGAGTTAATATATATGTGATTTTGACCTAACTTTCCAACCGTTGGAAGAATGCCTATAGTTATACTCGATCCAACCGAGTTAACTAGGAATACTCAATCTAATTGAGTTGTACTCACCCATGCGTTGATAGGCGGGACCAAGATTGTCCCTCCGTACCCTACCAAGATAGTATGTGTTGCTCTGCTTTGGCAGATTCATGATAGTGGTAGGTATCACGACATGGTAGGCATTACGAGTTGACGTGATTTAGATCTAATCTAAACGATGATGCGTATCATATACTCGATAGATCTAATCTAATCGAAGGGTGCATCATGTGCACGACTTAGATCTAATCTAATCGTTAGGCACTAATTAATTACTTAATTAACTAGCATGCATCACATAAACACAAAAGCAATTAATTAAATTAATTTGTGATTTAGTCATGGCCCTACTACGATCTTCTCAAGCCAATGAGAAGATCGGATGGTCAACCTAATGTCAACAGCTTCTCAAGCTCCTTCCGTTGACCACCTCGTGTTGCTCGTGCCCTCCTTGTAACTCCGTCTCGTGTGGACCTTCCACCGCTTCAAAATTTACATTACAATTTTGAAACTCGAGTTACATTCGAGTCTAAATCTAATTTACAACCAGAATATAAGAGAAAGGTACGACGCGCAGGTCGTGAAAATAAAAATAAAAATAAAAACAGCACACACATCACAAATAACGGCGCGCAGGCCGTAATATGAATTACAACACAATTCCAATCTTATTGGGTCTTTTTTGGGCCATGACTATCACAAAATTAATATATAATTCTAAATTATATATTTTTCATAATTTTCTATAATTTTCATAATTTTTAAAATTTTATGAGTAAATTTTTCCCGGCGGTCCCGTTTAGCGTTTTCGGGCGCAATCGCGAAACGAATCCCCTTGCGGGGCCAGGGGCAGCGCCCCTACCCGCGATCTAACCATTGCGAGGGTTCCTTTGCGATCTAACAGCGCCTAAGCCCGCTGTCCCAAAAAAATTTTGGGGTGAAACATTGCCGTTTCGGAAAATTCTTCTCGATAGTCGAAGCCTACAAGTGTCTAAACACTTGTGCTTCGTTTCTACGAGAAAAATACCCATTAAAACTATAAAAACATGAATTTACAGAAAGTTAACAGATCTATATTTTTCATAAAAATATGAATCTAAACTCGTACTCGCTTCGCACGTGGCTTTGATACCACTGTTGGGCTTTTCGGGCCGCAAAAACCGCGTTTTCGCGTCGTGGAAACCCCGAATCACCCTAGCCAACGGATCCGTGCGAAGAGTATAGAACAAAATTTATGAGTACGAGTTTACAACTTAGATCTACTCCTAGATCTACATGAAGAAAGAATATACCCTTGATGCGAAGCCCTTCGCAATCCCGCTTGTCCTCGGTTCACCGGATCTCGAAAGTGTCAAAGTAGACACTTCTCTATGTGTATCCACACAAGCAAGAGATGGAGAAAAATCTCTAAGGATGTGCTAGCAACCTTAGAGATCAGTAGGGAGGAGAGGGAGAGCAAGAAGAAAACTCAAGAGGAAGAAGAAGATGGAGTTACAACCACTTGAATGAAAAATCAATTTTTTTCATTCCACCTAAAAGTGGCCGGCCACTTCAAGGCATGTAACCCCCATGGAATATCAAGAGTCAAGTCTCTTGATCTCCTCCATGAGGTGGCATTTGGTCAAGTCAAACTTGACCAAATGAAGAAGCCTTGATGATGTGGCATTGGTCAAGTCAAAACTTGACTCTTCATCTTCCTACTTAAGTCAAGTCAAACTTGACCACTTCTCTCCCTTGGTTGATCTAATCTAACCATTGTTCAAGTCAATTTTAATTTAATGAATCTCTATTCATTGAATTAAATTAATTAAATGAGTCTAAGTCCAAATTAGACCCACTTAACACATGAACCAAATTGAGTCCAACTCAATTAACCTACTTTGGATTACTCTTAATCCAATTTGGTTCATCATATGAACGTAATCATTTAGGTTCATCTAATGAACCTAATCTCCATCTAATTGCCCTTAGTGTGTGACCCTATAGGTTCTTGTAACGTTGGCAATGCCACTAAACCTATTTAGGAGCATAAGTAATGAGCGGTATCTAGCAACACATCATTACTACCCAAGTTACAAGAATGTTGAGATCCAACATCACATTGTGACTACTAATTGTGACTCCTCACAAAATATGACAAGTGTCCTTCTATCCTAGACATCTAGATTGATCAATGTGAGGCATAGACCGTGTCGTCCTCTAATCAATCTAAATCTTGAACTCCAAGTAGACTCACTCAATCAAATGAGCTCAATATCCTATATTGACTCATTTGGGCATGGTCATGTACTTCGTGGTCTCACTCTATCAAGAATATCGATGTCGCTCCCATCATATAGGAGGGATAGATCCCATCTACATCACTCACATTCCTCTGCATAATTCATTACATACCCAGTAATCGCCTTTATAGTCCACCCAATTACGGGTGACGTTTGACGAAACCAAAGTACATAACTCCTTATGTAGGGATCCATGGTGACTTCAGGTCTAAGGACTAGTAGTCATACTAATAGCCACATGAGAAAGTATATGCCACTCATATAACGATCCATGATACTTTCTCATGGCGGGTCATTCAGTATACATTCTCCAATGCATACCCATGTGTTAACTTGATATCTCTATATCCATGACTTGTGAGATCAAGTCATCGAGTTGACCTACATGCTAGTCTTATTGCATTAACATTGTCCCTGAATGTTAATACTCGACTAGGAATGATTAAGAGTAGTGTTCCCTATATCATCTCACTATCGGTTCAACTAACCGATTGATATAGGTGAGAACTGTCTACTCAAGGACGTTATTATACTTAATTTATTTGGCACCAATACAAGTAAGTATAATAACCAAAAATCAAATGCCTTTATTTATATAGAATATGATACAACAAGTCCAAAATACAATCATCAAATGATTGGCTCTAGGGCTCTAGCTAACAATTAGGACTGGGAGCTGTACTCATGCAAGACGGCAAGGTCATTGCCTACGTCTCTAGACAACTTAAAGAGCATGAAAAGAATTACCCCACCCATGACTTAGAACTAGCAGCCGTGGTCTTTGCGCTCAAAACATGGAGACATTATTTATATGGAGCTTAGTGTAAGATTTATACCGATTACCAGAGTCTGAAATACTTCTTCACACAGAAAGACCTGAATATAAGACAACGTAGATGGCTCGAACTAGTCAAAGACTATGACTGCGAGATCTTTTATTATCCAAGAAAGGCGAATAAAGTGGCCGATGCACTCAGCAGGAAGTCCTGTGCCACCTGATGTCGCTATTCTAAAGTTCGAGGACGAACTTTCTATGAGATATGGGGTACTGTAACACCCACGAATTTCTTAAGCTAATTATGTGAAGATTTCTCTTAGAATAAAAAGATAAGATAGAACCAAAAATATATATATGAAAAGGAATTGGTCAAGGATTGTACCTTGAACCTTTTTAAGCTAAGGATTATGGATTGACCACTAGGCCATCATAAATTATTGTTGAATAGAGAATGGAAATTGTAGATAAAGATAGAAGTATGATTAAGAGAAGGAAGCAATAAAACATCAAGTAGCTTTCTTCCTCCTTCTCATGATTAAGAAGAAAGCTAGCAAAAGACAAGTTGTCTTTTCCTTCCTCCTTCTCTTCCATTTTCATGGAGATACATGAGGGAATGAGAGGAGAGGAACTTAGGGAATGAATGGGGACATTCTTCATCATTAAGAAAATAAGAAATGAGTTAACAAGGAAGGGAAAGCAAAACTTATCTTTGCTTCTTCCTCCCACTTAGCATAAGAGAGAAAAAGGGAAAGGGATTTTATTTTCTTCTTCCTTTCCTCACCATTGCCGAACCTAGAGCCTCCCCTCTCCCAAATTTCTGAAATCCAATATTAGTTTTCTTCCTAAGGAAAACTAAACCTCAAGAAGAAAGCCTCAAGACCTACTTCTTACAAGCGAGAGAAGCGAAGGAAATACTAGAAGGAGGAGTTCTCTTCTTCTTCTTCTCAAGGGTATCTTTATCTTAAGAAAAGACCAAGCAAGAGGATGTAAGTATCCCCTCACCTGTGGTACAAGTGGTTATGTGGTTTTCTTCAAGTTTAGATGGCTTAAAAACCTAGGGTTTCCCTTGAAACTTTCGGCCATGATGAGTTGTAAGACTTATGAAAGCTTAAAACCAAAACCAACATGCTTAGGGTTTCTCTCATGATATGATATGAATATTTCCTTAATATTTCATGATTGTTTGTTGCTTAGAACTAAGTGAATCCTCACCTTAGGGTTCGACCATGAAGAGATTAAAAACCCTAGGAAAGCTCAACCTCAAAACTAACATGCTTATGATCTTTCTCATGATATGTTATGAATGTTTCTTGAAGTTTCATGCTTGTATGTTGTTTGGAACTAGGTAAACCTTACCTTGAGAGTTTCGGCCATGGAAGGAATAAGAACCCTAGAGAAGCTTAAAACTCAAACTAACATGCTTATGACCTTCCTCATGATATGTTATGAATGTTTCCTTGATGTTGCATGTTTGTATGTTGTTTGGAACTAGGTGAACCTTACCTTAGGGTTTCGGCCATGGAAGGATTAAAAACCCTAATGAGGCTCAAACTCAAATCTAACTTGCTTATGATCTTCCTCATGATATGGTATGAAGATAACTTGATGTACTTAAGATTTCATGTTGTTTAGAACTAGGTTTCCACCTTGAAAACTTTCGGCCAAGTTAGAATTTAAGGCTTAGACAAGCTTAAACTCAACTCTAACATGCTCATGTTTTTCCTTATGATATGATATGAAATTAACATGATATGCTCATGCTTGTATTTGGTTGAGAACCTAGCTCCACACCTTATAACATTCGGCCACTTATAGTTTGTAGACCTAGGAAGCTTGAAACCTAAACTCAATATGCTCATGTTGTTGCTTAGAATAAATGTTATGAAAATTGTTTAGGGTTCACATGTTTATATGCTATTTGTAACCTAGATCTAGGCCTTGTATGTTTCGGCCACATTGTGAAGTTTAGACCTAGGAAGCTTAGAACTAAAATTTAATATGCTTATGATGTTCCTTAGGATAAATGTTATGAAATTGATTTAGGGTTATATGCTATTATGATTGCTTGCAACCTAGGTGGACCCTTGCATGTTTCGACCACCCTTAGTAGGTTGATGTTGAGACCCAATTATGACTCTCTATGTGCTTCACCTTGCCATGATATGAATTAGGAGATGCTAACTTATGTTCCATGCATGCTTATGTGTTCCATGATATGTTAAATGCTCATTTATGTATGCTTATGAATCATGCATGAAAATGTCTCCTATGATATGTAAAATGCTCAAGTATGTATGCTTTATGAAATGAAAAGGAAAGGCCTAAGAGATGCTTCCCTATTGTTGGGACTAAGAGCACTCTTTATGATAAGCTAAGTGAAAGGCCTAAGAGTTGCTTCCCTATCAAGTGGGACTAAGAGCACTCTCTATGTTATGAAAAGTTATGAATGACATGTACATGATATGCTATGAATGACATGAATATGATATGCTATGAATGACATGTACATGATATGCTATGAATGACATGAATATGATATGTTATGAATGACATGTATATGATATGTATATGACATAATATTTTACTTTGTATGACTTGTATCAAAAGGGTGGGCTCCTTATGCGCCCCTAGGTCGATGGACTAAGAAACGGGCCTAGTAAAGGGTGGGCTCCTTACGTGCCCCTAGGTCGAGCTACGGGCCTAGTTTCCTAGTAGGTTCAAGACTAGTTACCTTGGGTCTACTTAGGATGCGCACATTTATGTATGTATGTGGTACTAAGCCGGGCCCCCTCATGTTGTGATTATTTTTAAGTACCATATGATATCATTTTTAAGACATTTTTGCACATGACCTGAAGCATGTTTTGAAAAGCATCTTGCACATGACATCATCCATGATTTAAAGGACATCTTGCATATATGTTTATTATATGGAATGATATGATATGATGCTTTCTCACATGCTATGATAGGATGTTCTTTATACGATGATATGATATGTCATGATGCTTATTTTTACGATATGACATGATATGTGATGATGCTTACTTTACATTATGATATGAATGCCATTTATGCCATGATAAGTTTATGTCATGATATGATGTTTATTTTATGCTATGATATGATAAGTTCATGCCAAGATATGATGCTCACTTTATGCTATGATATGACTTTTATTTATGCCATGATATGATTTCCATTTATGCCATGATATGAGTTTCATTCATGCTATGATATGTGATATGATTACTCTTATATGATATGTACGATTTTTGTGAGTAGGAAAGGATCTTACTGAGGCTTGTGTGCTCATAGCTTACTTTCCTTGTACCACTGATAAAGGTAAAGAATGGATAAACTAAAGGAGCAGTAGGAGGGGCAAAAGATGTGTGTGGTGGTGGCTTGGCTAAAGAAAATAAATGACCTGCTTATGTTTATTTTATGTTGATGACTTGCATGACTATTTTATTCTTACTTACGCTTATGTTAGGAATGGATGATTATGATTCCTTAAGTTTATAACATGCTGAGCTTATTGGTATGATTAGTTATGTTTTAAATGAACAATTACTTCCACTGTTTTGATTAGAAAAATGAAAAAGAAAACTATTTGTACGTACGCTATGTAAAGTAGAAGAAAGTAACCCCGTCCTCACTAGGCAGGAGTGGAGGGCGGGCGTTATAGGTAACACAAAAAAGGACAGGCAGACCTCCTAAGTCCTAAGATATCATACAATAGAGTGGGGAAGAACTTAAAGTCCTTCCCACCAACTCTAGTGGAGTATGTCAAGTCATCAATCTTAACTAGATTGTTATAAAACTTAGCACATTAGTCTAAATTTACTAAGTGACTATTGTAAACTAGCCTATCTAATTGATAATAGTCTATAACCTCTATAATAGGGGCACAGTATTAGGTGAAGAATAACCTACTCAAAAACCTAGATTTTAGTGCTATATATAAATACTGTAGGAAATCAAGCCTAAGTTACTTAGTGGGAAGTCTAGCATCGGTAGAGGGGATACTGCTTGAACATTTACATTTCATCATTTCCTAAAGTAATTTATACATGCAAACATTCACAAAAAAAATATACAAATAAATAAAATTGTCACGCCCCGGGGGAGTCCCTGTCCGAAGAAATTTCGACAGCACCTCCCCTGTACGGGTGACAATCTAAAACATTTATATAAAACCCTCAGGGCCACATATACCTCGGCCAACACGGTCGGAACAATAACAGTAAAAAATATATAACACAAAGTCATCCACGCAATTTATATCATTAGCCCACTCGGTTGAAACAAAAATCCAAAACACAGCAGAAAAACGATAGAAAACCAAAATACATGACATGCTAGCCGGCTATGCTTACACCACACCACCAAAACACCACTCCGGAAACAAAGTCGAAACACAAGCTAGATACACAAATACCAAAGTACAAATGGACAACAGCGAAGACAGATCTTCTGAGGTGACATGGGACCAGCAGGCAGGATACTCCAAGCGACACCATAAACAACCTGGTACCTGAAAAAGATAGTGTCCACGGGGGTGAGTTCAACAACTCAGCGAATACCAATAGACATGCCTAGTAAGATATATCTAACAGCAATAAACATGGAATACAGCTTCCTAATCATATATAGGGAAATACAAAACTGAAAGGTAACTGAGGAAGTTGTACTCACCAGGAACTCCTATCCAGAACAAAAGGGTCGTCAAACCAGATACACAATATGCCTCCTGTATGCATGTCAAACAAATGCATCCACCAAAATGCAGCATATAAGTGCAGCAAACACAAGCAAATAAATGCAATACATGCATATGGTGCCAATGACATGGTCACCCCTGACGTCAGTCAGTCATCTCACACACAATGGTGAGACTGAGTGGATAGGGCTGTGACAACCGTGCACTCTGACGTCACTGCTCCTGATGAGTGACCAAGTGGACGGCATGCTGTCGGAGTACACACATACTCCTACCCCAAATAATAAGTGGGGGAGCGTAATGCTCTCATCTCCCGGTACACCATGACGGAGAGGGATCCCAGACGTGCTACCACGCTGCGTCACACTACCCATGAGCGGACCAACGAAGCACCGAACAGAGCAAAACTGACGTGCTACCACGCTGCGTCACGCTACCCATGAGCGGACCAACAGAGCACCGAACAGTGATGAAACTGGCGATATGCTCTACAATAATGGAGCAGCCTATCACGCAGCATGCAATCATGCGAATGGTGCATGAAACTAAGTATGACAATATCCTGAACCAAATCCACATATATATATAAAAATGTGTACCCTAGTACAAGTAAGTCAAATCCACAGATCTAGGGTATGCAGGCCCTCTATGGTATAACAACGTAGGTCCTGAACATATTCACCTCCATTAAATATGTACCAACAATGTACATGGATCAAAGCAAAAGGTCTAGGTACACAGATCAGGTATGATATAAAAATATAGATACACATGTCAGATAATAAAAATCCAGAGTCTAGTCCTAAACTCAGTAAAGCATGGTATGCCACTTACTCTAGGAATTAAGGTAATCATGGCAATAATCACGAGGCATAAACATGGATACATAACAAACGACAAAAACAGAACATGCTATGGGTAACAACCATGACATACCAGAGGCAAACATGATCATTGCTTGTAGCTATAAAATACTATGCATATCCAAATGACAATATCATAAAAGATAAGTCAAGAGGTACCCACCTCCAAATAGCAGGTCCAATCCAATCAAATCCAACGTCGAGATGCTCGTCTCGCGTCAAAGTCCTGTGTCACCAATATATATACATATTTTATTTAGCTACAATTCTTATAAATAGCTAAATAAAAATCTTTAACCCCAAATTAAGGTAAAACCCTAATCAACACATAAACATAAACCCAATTCATACTTAACCAATAGTATCAAATTCCCTTACATCTTACCTCAATATAACAGTTCTTGCTAACACTGCTCACGATTCCAGCTTCATAGAAAACATCCATACCTGCTGACCACCCAACGAATGCCCCCAAATCAAGTACCTAGCATGGATCCAATGCCTAATTAGTAATCAATACAATACAGAGATCAGGAATAAGATGGAGCTGCTGTCTACCCAATCAAATACCCAAAATCAGCATTTGTTGGTTGAAATTCAGTAAGTTCACAGTGTTTCCGAATATCACTGCCCCCTTCTACAAATCGGATAGAAAGGTAAACAAGATAAAGATACTCACTGGCTCAGATCTCGAGCACATGGAAGACAGAGCAGAGATTAGGGCAAGGGAGGCATGACCACAATGAGGAAGAAGGTGCGGAGGCAGTAGTGCGATGGAAGGACTCGCCACTGGATGGCTGGGGAACCGGCACTAGGGCACAAAGATGATAGCACTGCTCGGGTCGAGAGAAGGCAGCGGCGACGCTAGGATCTCCATAGCAATGGGCGCCGACAGATGAGGGGTTCAGTAGTGGCGAGAAGTGGCTGTCGGAGGAGGAAGGGAAGAATTGGTCGACGGTGGCTCAAAGGTCGCCGGCGGAAAAAAAAATCTAGGGCACAGAAGAAGGGGAAGAGGAGAAGGAAGGGTTACAAAAACCCTCAGCTACAGCTTTAATACTGGAGGAGGAGAACCGGCTGGGAAGGGCGGCGGCGACGCATCGGTGGGGCGGCGTCGACACCGTAGGGCACGACTTCGGTTCGGCAGCGGAAAAAATGAAACGACGACAAATGAAGAAAAGGAAAAAGAAATAGAAAAAGAAAAATAAATCCAACTTTTCCTCGCTTAAATGGGTAGCCTAAATAGGCCTTTCCGGGGCCCAAATTTATCCCCGTAAACTCGTCCATACGGTCTCCGAAAAATTCCAGAAAAATTTCTAAAAATTCTGGAAAATTCCCTTATCATTATTCGCCATTTTTCGGTATTTTACATTCTCCCCCACTAATAAAAATTTGGTCCCCAAATTTCGTTATCTACCATCAACAAATAATAGCAAAAGCTATAACAGTATAAATGTTGAACGAAACCATAACTTACATACCTCAAGTGAAAAGATTGGGTATCGAGCTCGGACAGTATCCTCGAGCTCCCAGGTAACCTCCTCGTCCGTATGATGCTGTCCTCCGACTTTAACCAGTCGGATAGTCTTGTTCCACAACTAACGCTCTTTCCGATCTAGAATCCATACCGGAACCTCCTCATAAGTGACGTTAGGATGAACGAGAACTGAGATATCTATCAGCATATGTATCGGTCGAGTATGTATCTCCTCAGCATAGATACGTGGAATCCATCGTGGACGCCTGCCAAGGATGGCGATAGTGTCAGCCAATAAGCTACCGCTCCAATCCTCTCCATGATCTGGAAAGGGCCAATGTATCGCGGAGCTAGCTTACCTCTGAAGTCAAATCTCTTCACCCCCTTTCATGGGTGAAACTCGTAGAATTACATGGTCGCCTGCAGAGAACTCTAAGAGTCTCTGACTCCGGTCTGCATAACCCTTCTGGCGATCCTACGCCTCTGACATCCTCCGTCTGATAGTACGGACCAACTCTGCCTTATGCTGAGCTCTATGAGGTCCCAACAACTGGGCCTCCCCAACCTCATCCAGAGAGTGGGTGTCCGACAAGGCCTACCATACAACGCTCCAACGGTGGCATTTGGATAGCCGAATGCAAACCGTTGTTGTAGGCGAACTCTACCAATGGCAAATGGTCCTCCCAACTGCCCCTAAAATCCAATACACAAGACCTCAGCAAGTCCTCTAGAGTCTGAATGGTCCGCTCTAACAGTCCATCTGTCTGCGGATGGAAAGTTGTACTGAAACAGGGCTGCGTGCCCAAGGCCTGCTGCAGACTCTGTCAAAAACGAGACGTGAACCGGGGGTCTCTATCCGAAATAATAGTCAATGGAACACCACGTGATCTGATGATCTCCCGGTAAAATAGATCTACCTATCGATCCAGGAAATCAGTATTCCGGATCGCTAACGAGTGCGCGAATTTGGTTAATCGATCAATGATTACCCAAATCGCGTCATGACCTCGTCGTGTTCTAGGCAGACTCACCACAAAGTCCATTATAATATGTTCCCATTTCCACTCAGGAATAGGGATCCGCTAAAATAATCTGGCAAGTATCTGGTGCTCTGCCTTCACCTGCTGACAAACAAGACCTCTCGCTACAAATTATGCGATGTCGTTCTTCATACCGTTCCACCAATAGGAACACCTCAAATCTCGACACATGCGAGTCTCGCCTGAGTGGATTGCAAATCGAGAGCGATAAGCCTCCTGAAGTAGCTCCTCTCTGACCGGGTGAGCTGTAGGTATGCATAATCGTCCTCGGTAATATATAATACCCGCATCATCTCGAGTGAACTCGGTCTACTACCCGGAAGCTATTTGATTGCCAATAAATTACAAATGCTGATCACCAGCCTAGCCTCTTGGATCCTCATTCTAATCGACGACTGAGCAATCATGGTAACAAGAATACCCTGCTCTATCTGTCCCTGCTCCTCAAGGCCCAATTCGGAGAATCCCTGAATCAAGTCCGTAACCACAACTCGGTGGCAAGTCAAAGTCCCTCTAGACTTCCGGCTAAGTGCATCGGCAACCACATTAGCTTTTCCCCAGGTGATAGCTAATGGTACAATCGTAATCGTTCAGAAATTCCATCCATCTCCTCAGTCGGAGATTAAGTTCCTTTCTAAGTGAACAGATATTTAAGACTCTTATGGTCAGTGAGAATCTCAAAAGTCACACCGTATCGATAATGCTGCCAAATCTTCAAGGCAAAAATAATGGCGGTCATCTACCAATCATGTACTGGGTAGTTCTCCTCATGCTCCTTCAACTGTCGAGAAGTAGGAGACTACCCTGCCGTGCTGAAGCAAAACAACACTCAAACCCTATAGAGATGCGTCGGTATAGAGCACGAATCCGTCCTCTCCAGAAGGTAAAACCAAAATCGGAGCCAACACTAGTCTCCGCTTCAGCTCCTGGAAGCTGGTCTCGTAATCCTCAGTCAAAGAGAACTTCACACCTTTCCTGGTCAGGCGTGTAAGTGGCATAGCAATCCGAGAGAAACCCTCAACGTATCTCCGGAAATATCGAGCCAAACAAAGAAAGTTGCGAGCCTCCTCTATAGACTTCGTCTACTCCCAACGGTAACAACCTCTATCTCCTGTGGAACCACGGTATACTCCTACTGGTGACCGTGTGTCTCAAACATCTCACAGAAGATAACCAAAATACGCACTACTGATCTTCACATATAGACGTTTCCGTCGAAACATCTCTAGATCTATGCGAAGATGGTGTACGTGATACACCTCAGATCAGGAATAAAACACCACGTCGTCAATAACGATAACGAATTCTAATCCAATATCCTAGGGATACCCAAATCATCGAGTCCATGAAAACATCTAAGGTTCCGCAAGCCCTAATGGTAACACCAAGACACATAATGTCTATATCACAGGCATTCCTAACCATAAGATCCCCGACAACAAGTCAGGAATCTGTACACCAATGATATAAATCATCTAAGAATAGATCCTCCAGTGTGAGAGCAACGCTCCATCACAGAAAATACCACATATGTGGGAGCAACGCTCTACCACAAGAAATCCTCAATATATAGGAGTAACACTCCACTACAAATAATCCGTAACATATATCTGCAATAAATATGGAAGCAAAGCTCCGCTACAAGCAATCCGCAATATGTGGGAGCAACGCTCCACCACAAACAATCCATAACACGTGTGGGAGCAACACTCCACCACAAATAATACATAAGTGCCCAAGGCACCTAACTATCCAACTAGAGGCTGCACGAGATCACTCAACCACATATCACTATGGGCAGCCAAAGGTATAACAATCCAGCAATCAAATCAAACTCATCGTCAATTCTATCAGCATCGTAGTGAGTCACCCACTGATAAGAAAATGGGTTGATAGGGTAATCCAACAAATGACATAATGCAGAGACTCCACATCCTGCATTCAACATACGTAGAATCATCATGTTGCTACCAACAATGCACTGAGCACACGTGCACACACAACATAGGTATGATCGACATAATCCTCCAATTATTACACACCAAACATACTCACAACAAAGGTATAAACCATCGTGATACCTCCAACAATGCATACCAAACCTGTGTGCATATAACAACATAGGTATAATCGACAATACACCTCAAACAACACTCACATGACATATATACACATATGCCAAGAGTATAATCAACATATACTTCCAATAAGGCATACTAAACCCAGGTGCACTCACAAATCACACATAATCAACAAGATACCTCAGATACCACACCAAACACATATGTATATATCACAACACCGATGTAGTCGACAAAATACTTCCAATATGACACTCAAACACATGTACACATTTCACAACATAGATTTAATCAACAAAATACCTCCAATAAACCAATTAGACCACTCGGGTATAATCTATCAGAAACCCACAATAATTATAATTGGAAAAATATATATCTACAAGAAAATGTTCATTCAACAACACTCAAACGACAACGGTTTTATGTTAAACTGTTGTCTTTTTACCTTTTAACAACGGTTTTAATAAAAACTGTTGTCTTTTAGTAGTTTTTTTTCTTACGACAACGGTTTTTAAAAACTGTTGTCTATTTATGTTTTTTTGGGTCTACGACAACAGTTTTTAAATGCTATGACAACAGTTTTTGAAAATTGTTGTCTATGTGCGTTTTTTTTTAGGATTTTGACAACGATTTTTGAAAACCGTTGTCTATTAAGTGTTATTGAATACCCTTATTTTTTTTCCTTCGCCGTTTTTTCCCTTCCTCATTTTTTACCGCCGCGTTTTTTCTTTCCCTCTCCTCGAAATTTTTTGCCGCCGCATTCCCCCCTTTACCTTCTCGATCCCTAAGGATTTTCGTCCAACCTATGATCTCTTCACCTACTTCACATTTTTTTTCCTCCTTCCTATCCAAGCCCTAAACCTGTTGCCCCTTCTCCTTTTTTTTTTCCTCGTGCTCGTCGTCCCCCTCATCATCGAGATGGACCGAGAGCAGCAGATCAACGATCTGGAGATGCAGCAGTCCGCCCTCCTCGGTGCCCCCCCGGCGACCCTGCCTTCCTAAAAGGGCAAGCCTGAGACAGAAGCGATCCAACCCCATGCTTCGTTTGTCTTTAAGGTAGTCGGATTTTGTTTGATGAGCCACAAATACTTCAGTTTTCTTTCATGTTGATTTGAATCATGTTTTGGATTTCATGGAGGGTGATCCCATTTGGTTGTTTTCAGTGACTCCTTCTGACGAACGTAGATTTAGGGTAAAAGATAGATGAATTTTGATGCTATCCTCCGATTGCCTAAACAATTGATCTTGATTGCTGATCTGTTAATAATTAGCATTTGGGCGTCCTGTATTGTGCGGCAGTGAGTATACTGTTAGATGAATTCTTTGCTCATCAAGAATAGAAGTGTTATTCTTAACAGATATGCAATCTGCTAGTTAATCTTGCCCTTTTTGTGATTAACTTGCTCTTTTGTACCATCATTCTTCTTCCATTACAGTTTTTATGACTTCAAAAACTGTCTTTGTTTTCAGATAGTGATGGATGCTGGATCTTTTTTTCGGTCCATCTCGATGATGAGGGGGACGACGAGCACGTAAACAAAATAGACCTGTATCCTTTTCTTCGCTCGATTCTTTCATTTTGATGCTTCACGTAAGTTTGAGCTAACGCTTGAGTCAATATAGGTTAAGAACAGGTGGGCCGGCAAGACTATTGTGGATCTCTTTGCGGAGGAGTTCAAAGGCGTCAGTATTTTTTTTCCCCCCACTTTCTGACTGTTAGGTTGAAGCTTTTATTTGAGAGATCTTGAATTAACTTGTTCTGTTTTCGTTTGAGAAACCTTTCATTTAAGTGACTCTAGAGTTTGACTTTGTTGCCAAGAACAGAGTTTGTGTGTGGACTTTCAGATTATGTAGGTGTTGTTGAACAGTTTTGCATCCTTGTTATCCATTTCTTCTTTATTGTTGAATAGTTTTGCCTCCTTGTTCGCTCTGAGGCTTCTGCAACTGCAAAATTGTAAAGTGAAAGATATTTACCATGTCAATAGGTAAATTTATAGTTGCCTCCAAATCCTGAAACATCCATTTTCGTCTTAAATCGTGTGTTTCTATAATGTCAACTAGTAGTGTAGTAGTAATAAGAGACTTAGATTATATAAACATAGTTCATGTTGACTTTGAAAATCTTCCTTTCTTGGACATTAGATTTTGTTCTTTCTTGTTTTTGTTTTTTTCCTTCATATTGATGTTCTTTGTTACTACCTTAATTCTAGCAGTAGCAACATACAAAATGTTTCTGTTTCTATTTCTATTTTGGTTCTATCCACAGTCCAAAAACTGAGTGCTTTGTACATGGTCATCATCATACAGCTACATACCCATTCTTGAGATACACTTTCTCACATGTCATCTTCTATTATTTGG
This sequence comes from Zingiber officinale, assembly GCF_018446385.1. Classification (NCBI taxonomy): domain Eukaryota; kingdom Viridiplantae; phylum Streptophyta; class Magnoliopsida; order Zingiberales; family Zingiberaceae; genus Zingiber; species Zingiber officinale. Next base: position 83,128,675 of record NC_055998.1, read on the forward strand.
CGTGTTTCGCATTTTCCTCTCTTTATGCAGGAATGTTCCCTCAATGACTGTAAACTATAGCACTTCAGCGTCCTCAATTTCTTCCAGTGTATGTTTTTCATTGTTGCTTTCTCTTTCTTTTCAGCTCCTTATTCTGTCCATTGAGATGCATTTAATTCCATGCAGGAACCAGCCACAACGCTCCAATTGGAGGTTAAAATTCAGATTCAGCAGGCCAAGAAATTTGCAGTCTCGCAGGCTCAACAAGAAGGATGTTTGGGGAATTATAGAAGTTTTGATTCGCCATTTGGAAGCTATGGATTCAGTGAGGGCGCAATCAACCTGAAGCAGCGTCCTGTGTTGGTTGCTGCATCAATAGGAAGCTATGGAGCATATCTAGCAGATGGTTCTGAGTACAGGTGCATCTTGTTAATGCTGCTCGGGACTACAGTATGATATGGAGGTCTTCATTAGATGATCATGTGATTGTTCTGTTTGTAGTGGAAACTATGGCCAAGAAATTACTGTGGAAATCGTCAAAGATTTTCACAGGAGAAGGCTTGAGGTTCTTTCTGAAGCTGGAGCTGATATAATTGCTTTTGAAACAATTCCAAATAAACTTGAAGCTCAAGTATCTTTTGATGTATTTGTAGAGCTAAGCAATGGTTCCTGCTCTTCCTTCGTTGCACATTTAGGTACTTGGGGTACTCAATACCAAAGAGTAAAATGGCACAAATAGTTGAGGCTTTGGATAAGATTTAGCTAAAACAGAAATTCAGAACAGAGTTTGTTACAAGAATCTACTGCAAATATTAAGAAGCTTGATTTTAGTGGAACCCTAGACTTGAGATTCTTATTTTGCTCAAGATGTTCCTTTTAGTGGATCCTAATTATGACTTCTTTTACAGGCATATGTTGAACTTCTTTTGGAGTGTGACACAAAAATTCCAGCTTGGTTTTCTTTCACTTCGAAGGATGGGATCAATGTTGTTAGTGGAGATTCTATGGCTGAATGTGTTTCTCTGGCTGATTCATGCAACAAAGTCGTTGCTATTGGAATCAACTGCACTGCACCTAGATTCATCCACAATTTAATTCTCTCTATTAAGAAGGTAATACCTATTGTACAGTCATTCTTTTTCTCTTTTTGTTTGGAATGAAGCTTAATGCTCAATTCAGAAGGAATCCATCATTGATACAAAATTTGACAACTTATTGATCTTAGTTAGTATTTCAGTCTTGTGACTTCATATTCTGTATTCCTTGTGACTTCATATTCTTGTGACTTCATATTTTAGTATTTATTTCTTGATTGACCATAAGTTATGATGTAGGTTATTGAGGATATGTCTATACAAGTCAATGTACCTGCTCTAGCAATGGAAGAGGTAAAAATATCTTTTGGAGTTGTCTTTTAGTTTATGGTAAAAACAGTTTTGAGTCACTGAAATACAATGGTTTTACAGGTTGCTCCATTGGCCGTCTCAGATACGGCTATGCTTGCCCCTGAGGAGATTTTTCATGGAAAAGGAAACATCAAAGAAGAGGCAGAGTTAACAAAAGAAGAGAGGAAAAGGAGATGGGCCAACCAGAAAAGAAGATTTCGAAGATTGAAAGGTATCCTTTATTCGCTTATATTTATGGTTCTGCTTATTTTCATGCTTGTCTACAATCTGTGCATAATGGTCAAAAAAATTAGTGGCGAACTTGTGACAGACATGATCCACCACTTAGAATTACATAGTTCTTGTGCACAGGATTGTATAATTTCATTCTGCTCTTTTTAGGTGTCCTCAAGAGTATTGGGAAGAATGCCGACAAGCTGAAAAAATGAAGAGACTTTAACAAATTAAGGAGCACTAGGAGCTGCAATCCCTCCTCTTCACCGACATCTAAGTAGAAAATCTTGTATTATATTGTTCTACCTTTGTTTTAAAAATGTTATCATTTTGTTGGTTGCTTATGAAATTTTGTTGGTTGCTTATAAAATTTCTTCAGAATGTTATAAATATTATTTTTGAATGTTAGAAAATTGTATATTAAATTTTATTTTGAAATTTAGTATTTTGAATGATTTATAATATTGGAAAATTGTGTATTAATTTTTTTTATTTTTTTCTAAAAAAGACAATGGTTTTTCACCGTTGTCGTAGATAGTTTAAAACTGTTGTTGAAGACCCTGTTATTAAAGGTAGACGCTCAAAGACAACGGTGAAAAACTGTTGTCTTTGAAGAAAAAGACAACAGTTTTTCACCGTTGTAAAAAATGTTGTCTTTGCCTTCAAAGACAACAGTTAAAAACTGTTGTCTTTTGTCACCCCTTTTAACAACACGGCCTTTAACAACAGTTCAAAATGGCCTACGACAATGGTGAAAAACCGTTGTTGTTTGACTTTTTTCTTGTAGTATATACACTCACTACATGCAATTTGACCGTCCATCAAAACACTCCTACCACACATAGCAATCATATGTACACGCAACAAAGATAGACATAATCAGCATATTTGACCCAATCAACCTGGCATTCTGAAACTGCAGGGTCACCTTCTAAGTTATCCAACTAGGTACATACAGTCAAAAATTAAAGTCCACATGGAATAGGATACATCGATCCACTATAGACTGACCCAAATCGACAATGGTATACTGTCAATTCAGTCTTTTCCACGCCAGTACAAAACATATACTCAAATGTGCTCTAGACACCAAACTAAGCACAAATAACCCAAAGATTCGAACCTCTAAAAATAGAGTATGACTGTCCTCTACTGATCAAACCAACAAAACTAAATCAGTCATCTACTAACTAATCGAGAATACCTTAATCCTCCACAAGCAACTAAGGTATATCAATATACGACTACCCAAATCAACAAGTGTAAATCAGACTCCTACTGACCGATCTAACAAGAGTAAACCAATATTTACTGATGAAATTAACTAAGATAACATGGTATACTACTGGCTAGGTCAACATAAATAGGTAGATACTATCCACTACACAGCTAATAATAATAGAGGCTGGTATGTGCCTCGATCTTCTAACCAACTAATCGTAACAGAACCTAAAACTACTAGGGGTATGACATGTAAAATCACCAAAGCCTATAATCCTTAATCTCTATTAAGGTCCACCATAATCAGTGATTTACCTAACACATAAAATATATGCTATATCAACTCGACAGGTACTAATAAAGAATGCTAATACATGTCATAAACTGTAATAGTCAACGGTGCATATACTAACAAAAAGGTAGGATAACAGTATACCAACATACCTCCTATAGCTTGGAGATGTCCTGCTGCTGCCAGGTCCCAAAATCCGAAAAGTCACGTCGAGAAGACCAAAACACGAAATCTGAAACACAGGGAAAATAAGACTCGTAAGCCGAGCTCTGATACCAAATAAATTGGTAACAGATAAATCTAAAAAATCCAGAACACATAGCAAGTATCGTAACCTCGCTCTGATACCACTAAATTGTCACTCCCCGGGGGAGTCCCTGTCCGAAGAAATTTCGACAGCACCTCCCCTGTACGAGTGACAATCTGAAACATTTATACAAAGCCCTCAGGGCCACATATACCTCGGCCAACACGGCCGGAACAATAACAATAATAAAAATATAACACAAAGTCATCCACGCAATTTATATCATCAACCCACTCGGCTGGAACAAAAATCCAAAACATAGTAGAAAAACGATAGAAAACCAAAACACATGACATGCTAGCCGGCTAGGCTTACACCACACCACCAAAACACCACTTCGGAAACACAAGCTAGATACACAAATACCAAAGTACAAATGGACAACAGCGAAGACAGATCTTCTGAGGTGACATGGGACCAGCAGGCAGGATACTCCAAGCGACACCATAAACAACCTGGTACCTGAAAAAGATAGTGTCCACGGGGGTGAGTTCAACAACTCAGCGAATACCAATAGACATGCCTAGTAAGATATATCTAACAACAATAAACATGGAATACAACTTCCTAATCATATATAGGGAAATACAAAACTGAAAGGTAACTGAGGAAGCTGTACTCACCAGGAACTCCTATCCAGAACAAAAGGGTCGTCAAACCAGATACACAATATGCCTCCTGTATGCATGTCAAACAAATGCATTCACCAAAATGCAGCATATAAGTGCAGCAAACACAAGTAAATAAATGCAATACATGAATATGGTGCCAATGACATGGTCACCCCTGACGTCAGTCAGTCATCTCACACACAATGGTGAGACTGAGTGGGTAGAGCTGTGACAACCGTGCACTCTGACGTCACTGCTCCTGATGAGTGACCGAGTTGACGAGATGCTGTCGGAGTACACACATACTCCTACCCCAAATCATAAGTGGGGGAGCGTAATGCTCTCATCTCCTGGTACACCATGACGGAGAGGGATCCCTGACGTGCTACCACGCTGCGTCACACTACCCATGAGCGGACCAACGGAGCACCGAACAGAGCAAAACTGACGTGCTACCACGTTGCGTCACGCTACCCATGAGTGGACCAACGGAGCACCGAATAGTGATGAAGCTGGCGATATGCTCTACAATAATGGAGCAGCCTATCACGCAGCATGCAATCATGCAAATGGTGCATGAAACTAAGCATGACAATATCCTGAACCAAATCCACATATATATATATAAAGGTGTACCCTAGTACAAGTAAGTCAAATCCACAGATCTAGGGTATACAGGCCCTCTATGGTATAACAACCTAGGTCCTGAACATATCCACCTCCATAAAATATGTACCAACAATGTATATGGATCAAAGCAAAAGGTCTAGGTACACAGATCAGGTATGATATAAAAATATAGATACACATGTCAGATAATAAAAATCCAGAGTCTAGTCCTAAACTCAGTAAAGCATGGTATGCCACTTACTCTAGGAATTAAGGTAACCATGGCAATAATCACGAGGCATAAACATGGATACATAACAAACGACAAAAATAGAACATGCTATGGGTAACAACCGTGACATACCAAAGGTAAACATGATCATTGCTTGTAGCTATAAAATACTATGCATATTCAAATGATAATATCATAAAAGATAAGTCAAGAGGTACCCACCTCCAAATAGCAGGTCTAATCCAATCAAATCCAACGTCGAGATGCTCGTCTCGCGTCAAAGTCCTATGTCACTAATATATATACATATTTTATTTAGCTACAATTCTTATAAATAGCTAAATAAAAATCTTTAACCCCAAATTAAGGCAAAACCCTAATCAACACATAAACATAAACCCAATTCATACTTAACCAATAGTATCAAATTCCCTTACACCTTACCTCAATATAACAGTTCTTGCTAACACTGCTCACGATTCCAGCTTAATAAAAAACATCCATACCTGCTGACCACCCAACGAATGCCCCCAAATCAAGTACCTAGCATGGATCCAATGCCTAATTAGTAATCAATACAATACAGAGATCAGGAATAAGATGGAGCTGCTATCTACCCAATCAAATACCCAAAATCAGCATTTGTTGGTTGAAATTCAGTAAGTTCACAGTGTTTCCGAATACATCTGCCCCCATCTACAAATCGGATAGAAAGGTAAACAAGATAAAGATACTCACTGGCTCATATCTCGGGCACATGGAAGACAGAGCAGAGATTAGGGCAAGGGAGGCATGACCACAATGAGGAAGAAGGTGCGGAGGCAGTAGTGCGATGGAAGGACTCGCTGGATGGCTGGTGAACCGGCACTAGGGCACAAAGATGATAGCACTGCTCGGGTCGAGAGAAGGCAGCGGCGACGCTAGGATCTCCATAGCAATGGGCGCCGACAGATGAGGGGTTCGGTAGTGGCGAGAAGTGGCTGTCGGAGGAGGAAGGGAAGAATTGGTCGACGATGGCTCAAAGGTCGCCGACAGCAAAAAAAATCTAGGGCACAGAAGAAGGGGAAGAGGAGAAGGAAGGGTTGCAAAAACCCTCAGCCATAGCTTTAATACCGGAGGAGGAGAACTGGCGGGGAAGGGCGGCAGCGACGCATCGGTGGGGCGGTGTCGACACCGTAGGGCACGGCTTCGGTTCGATAGCGGAAAAAAATGAAACGGCGACAAATGAAGAAAAGGAAAAAGAAATAGAAAAATAAAAATAAATCCAACTTTTCCTCGCTTAAATGGGTATCCTAAACAGGCCTTTCCGGGGCCCAAATTTATCCCCGTAAACTCGTCCATACGGTCTCCGAAAAATTCCAGAAAAATTTCTAAAAATTCTGGAAAATCCCCTTATCATTATTCGCCATTTTTCGATATTTTACAAAAATAATTATATATATCTAGTTAGAGGGTACCTAGGAGGCATTGTTGGTGTTTAGAAGGAGAAAAATAGAGAAACAGGTAGAAATCGCAGCTAGAAGGCTCCTTGAAGGGAGAAATTTCATGAACAAAGAAAGCCTCTATTCGCTATAAAAATCAGGGTTGAAGGCACCTTCAGCCCGATGGAAGGCGCCATCCATGGGTTATGGAGGGCGCATTTAACCGATTAAAGGCACCTTCAGTCGATTGGAGTAGGAATTTTCCTTCCCTTCCAAGGGTGCCTCCGATTGTATCGAAGGCGCCTTCGGTGGCAACTCCCCAAGTTAGGTTTAGATTTTATTTTATTTTAATTGATTTAATTTTAATTTAATTAATTTGAATTTAATTAATTTAAATTTAATTTAATTCTTATTCATCCCACCCGATCTATATTTTCAATTAGAGAATTCTATAATTTTGTGAGATGAGTTAAGTAAAATTTCAGGGGTTGGTTTAACTTATGTTAGATTTAAGTTTTACTTTGGGTTCAATAAACAAGCATTTTTTGGATAAATGTCTAAGCTGTGGTGAGTCACCTAGACATCATTAGAGTAACCACACCTTCAAAATTTATCAAATAGTCATATCCACTGAACTTAATACAAAACTTTGGTCTAACCAGTTAGGATTAGTAAGGGGTAGCTTTAGTAAGTTTCATTAAGTCAAATACACCAAGTCAAAGTCATATCTTCCTAGACATACATAGACAAAGCTTCCCTAACCTACTATCATCTAAAACTTTTCCAGTACCATTTATCAAGTTAAAATTTTGTCCTTACTTAAACTAGTCCTAATTATCCAACTAGTAAATTATTATTTTTAGAGGTTCCAACTTATTTGGAGTCTCCCCATGAATTATTAAACTTTGAGTTTAGGTTTTAAGTTTGTGTCGATTTGTTTTATAGTTATAATAAACTTGGTGATAGTTTGAGTTTAGATTAATTTTATATTTATTTAACCTAGGTTTAAATCTTAATTTATTTGATTTGATTTTATTCTTTAGATTTGAATTTAGTTTTGAAGGTTTAATTTTTGAGATTAAGAGTAAGTTATTTTACTTGAATCCTGAGGTAAACTTTTCCAACTATTCTTTACTCTTTAATTTGACTTTTCAAGACAAAATTTTCTTCCTCAAGATTTGTAGCTTGAGTTGAATTTCTGTTTTGAACTTAGTCAGTTAAGGAAGTCAAGCTCAGTTGTTCCTTAAGGATGTTATTTTCCTTAAGGAGGAGTTTAGCGTGTTCCTCAGTTTTTGTTAATTTTTTGTTTAAGTAGGAAATATTTTTTTAAAAAAATTGCAGTGTAATTAAATGTCACCCCAGTTGGTTCGTCTGATGTAGATCTGTCTCTCGACTCGTATTCTGATTCTTCATCTTGATCCGATTCACCGCCGGTAGCCATCAATGTGAGGTAACTCGCTTTGGTTCATCTGCTCCCAATCCGTCCGAGGAAGACTCGTCCCAAGTCACCTTTAGTGCTTTTTTTTGCTTTGACATTTTTATTTTGTCTTCATTCGGGCATTCATGTTTAAAGTACCCCTTCTTGTTGTAGCCATAGAATGTGATGTTGGTGCAGGAAGCATGCGACGATCGAACTTTACTTTTGATAATGGCAAAGGGATTCAAAGTTAAGATTATTTGTTATCTAATATGTTCATGGAGCTTGCAGGAAAATCCTAAGTGATACTTAGGCAAAAGTCCTGCGGTTAGGCAAGGTGAAAACCCTAGGGGGTGGTAACCCTAGGTCCTAAGGGGTGGTAACCCTAGGTGAAGGAAAAAACCTAAGGGGGGGGGGGGGGGGAATCTTAGGTCTTAAGGGGTGGTAACCTTAGGTGGAGAAAAACCCTAAGGGGCGGCAACCTTAGGTCCTAGGGGGTGGTAACCCTAGGTGGAGAAAAACCCTAAGGGGCGGTAACCCTAGGTCCTAGGGGGTGGTAACCCTACGCGGAAAGTCTAGTTGGTCTGGAGGACTAGACTGGCACCAGGTAATCTCTCCTGAGGGGAGTAGGTGAGGACGCGCTCCCCGTAGAGGGAACAGTAGGCGTCGAGTCGACCTAGGGTTTCCGGTGGAAAATCTGAAGTCAGACCTGGACAGTCCGATGACTGTCAAACTCTTAATTTATCATGTTCATATCAGTTCTAACTTTGTCTTGCAGGGTACCGTATTGTTTTGGGACTAACATATTTTGTAGGTACAAAAGGAACAAGTTAAGCCTCGGATGAACAGTGTCCGAGGCGCCTCCATGGAGCTTGGAGGCGCCTCGGGTGCAAGCCGAAGCCAGCTGTCCAGAGGAGCTAGAGGCGCCTTCATTGGGACTGAAGGCGCCTTGGACCAAGGCTTGAAGGCTCCTTGAAGAGGCTTGGAGGCGCCTTAAACCAGATAAGGTGCGACCAGGTCTGTGCTGATCCACGCATGCGATTCAGCGGCCTGGAGGCGCCTTGGACAGGCATGGAGGTGCCTCCAACACTGTATAAAAGAGGGATTTGAGCAGCAACTAAGAACAACAATTCTAAAGCATCCATCTCCAACGTGCTGCTAACGAAAGCTTCTGATCAAGCTGAGACAAGTTCCCGACAACCAGGCACTCCGTTTTCTATAATTTAGTTGTCAGTATTACTTTAAATTTCTTGTGTACTCATTCTATACTTGTACTGAATTTTACAAGATTATAGCTGTTGCCCAACGTAAACACTCAATGAGCGTGGGCCTTGGAGTAGGAGTCTCCATAGGCTCCGAACCAAGTAAATCACTTGTGTTGTTCTCTTTTTATTTCCGCTGCGTCATTACTCGAGTTTTGTGATTCCGAAACGAGTGAAAGCCATGAGCGCTATTCACCCCCCCCTCTAGTGCTTTCGATCCAACAATTGGTATCAGAGCGGGGTCGCTTCGATTTGGTGCAACCACCAATCAAGCAATTTTTTCATGGTATTTTCAATTTTTCGGAGTCGATCGGAATTAGTATAATTACTATATTCCGATCTATTTCTCGTTTGAATCGATTTTGCTCGAGGCTGGTGTAACACCACTCGAGTTTGTTTTTTTTATTATTTCAGCACTACTAATCCAAGACCAAGTCTTGGAATAGATTTTATTATTTTTGTCGTGTAAGGTATCAATGGCTTAACAAGAGGGTTATAGCACTGTCCTCCCCCCGCTCTTCATCGGAGACAACTTCGGTTACTGGAAGGGCAGAATGGAGAACTTCCTAAAGATCCAGTTCGAGACGTGGATGATCGTCAAGACTGGATTAGAACTATCAACTGATAAAGACGGCAAATCTACACCCTACGAGGATTGGGAACCAGCATTAATCAAAAAGGTGGAGGCAAATGACAGAGCAACTTGTACCCTCCAGTGCGGACTAACAAAGGAGGAGCTAAACTACGTCGGTCCATTCTCGAGCACCAAGGAGCTATGGGAGAAGCTGATCGAGCTTCACGAAGGGACCTCCGATACCAAAGTAAGTAAGCGAGATTTGTTATTCAATAAATTGTATAACTTAAAAATGTACGAAGGTGTGACGGCTAGCCAACTCCACGCCCAAATTTAAGAACTACTCAATGGTCTCCATGTGATCGGACAGAAGGTAGATAACCGGGACATCATAAGGTACTTCTTAAACGCCTTTCCGAGGAACACCTTGTGGGCATCCATGGTAGATGCCTACAAGGTTTCTAAGGATCTCTCTACAATTAAATTGGATGAGTTGTTTTCTGAGTTTGGGCTTCACGAACAGACTAACTCACTTTCGACCGAGAAAGGGTTGGCCTTGATTGCAGGTACAGGAAGAGCACACGAGTCAAAATCAAAATGTAGAACCGAACAAGAATCAGAAGAGGAACAAGATTCGGAAGACGACGACGAGCTCACAACCGAATTCATCAACCTGATGAAGAAACTCTACAAAAAGAAGGGCTTCAACAAAAAGGATGTCAAAAAGGCCATCCAGACCAAAGAAGCCCAAACAAGCTCAAAGGTCAAATTCGAGGTGACTTGCTATGAGTGCAATCAGAAGGGGCACATCAAGGCGAACTGCCCGAATCAAAAGGACCCAAAGAAACCAAGAAGGAAGAAGGCTCTGAAGGCAACTTGGGACGAATCTTCTTCCGAGGAATCCGACGACGAAAAAGTCGAGCAGGCGAGCCTCCTCGCATTGACAACCCGGGACTACACCAAAAGCGAGGACGAATCGAAAGCCGAGTCCGAGAGAAGCCACGGATCCGCATCCATTTCCGAAGGGCCAAACCCCTCTGCAAGTAAAAGTCATTTATACAGTTTAATCAATTACTTAATGCACAAAGTAGCTAAGTCTAAAGTTCGAATCAAGATGCTTCTAAAGGAGGTAACACTCCTTAAAGAAGTAACTAATACCGAATCCTTGACTGATCTAATTCAGACTGGAACCTAAACTCAAGTAAAACTTGAGGAAGATAATTCCAACCTGAGAAGTCAAGTCAAGGATTTGAAGACTACCCTAGAACGATTTTCTTTGGGGTCCAAGAACCTTGACCTAATCCTTGGGACTCAAAGAGTCGTTTACAATAGAACTGGACTAGGTTTTAAATCTAGAAGGAAATATCGATCTTACCTATCGTTAGTCAACAAACCAAATAGTAAACTAGTCCAAGCATGGGTACCCAAGTCCAACCTGGTCAATCAAGTTGGACTTGGTCAATACTGGGTCCCCAAGGATCAAGTACATTACCTTGATAAACCTTATCGAGGTTATGATCCAGGGGAAGAAAAAATTATTTTAATAAATTATCTTAACAAACAAATAAATAAATTAAATTATTTTATAAATAATTAATTAAATTAAAATTTAAAGGAAAATCAATAATGGAGGCTCCAGAATAGTTGGCACCTCCAAAAAGGAACCTACCTGACAAGGTAACTAAACGCAACCTACCTGACAGGGTAATTAGGACTAGAATAAAAAGGGCTAAGTTTAACTTGACCCACGGTACTGGTGAAGTATTGGATGATAGTACGTTAGGGAAGCTTAGTCTATGCATATCTAGGAAGATATGGCTTCGACCTGGTACATTTGGCTAAGTGGAACTGACCAAAGCTACCCTTTATGGATCATAACTAGTTAGACCAAGGTTTTGTACTAAGTTCAGTGGATAGAACTATTTGGAAAACCTCGAAGGCATGGTTACTTTAATGATGTCCAAGTGACTCACCATAGCCCAGAAGTTTATCCAAAGAATGTCTATTTGTTGAGTCCAAATCTAAACCTGAATCTAACATAAAGTTAAATCAAACCCTATAATTGAACCTAACTCATCTCACAAAATTATAGGATCCCCTGATTGAAAAATCTAGATCGAGTGAGATGACTAAGGACAAAATTAAATTAAATTTAAATTTAAATTTAAATTAAATTAAATTAAGTTAAAAATTAAATTAATTAACTAAATTTTTTAAAATTTTTATTAAACATCTTTCAAAATTTAATTAACTCAACATTTTCTAAAATTTAATTAACTTAACATTTTTCAAAATTTAATTAACTTAAACATCTTTCAAATTTAATTAACTTTGTCACGCCCTAGGTAGTCCCTGCCAGAAGAAATTTTGGTAGCATCTCCCCTGTACGGGTAACAATATGAATCCAAAATACATATATCCATACATCGACCCACACGGCCGGAACAATACTATAGAAATAATAATCAAACCACGCAGTTTATATCAACATTCCACACAGTTTAATATGAACAACCCACGTAGTTTAATATAGAGAAAAGACGATATAGAAATCATCGCAGATATATGTATAACATCCTACTCCACTACAATGAAGAAAACAAAATCCACGAAGTAATGAAAATATCCGCAGCGGAAAACAAAAGTAGCAAACCCAAAGGTTCAACATAAAGTCCATAATACAAAACTCACATCACAAGTGTAAAACTGTAGTAACGAAAATAGAAATCGACTACAAAAAATCCTCGCGACAAGGGGGCTAGCGACTGGAATCTCTCCTTACGACCTCAATCTGAAAAATAGTAATATAACGGTGTGAGTCCAAAGAACTCAGCAGGTAATCCAATAGATATGTACAGCAACATATAACTACCAGCAACAATCCTACGGTACAGTATCCTAACAATATAACATATAGTACAATATCCTAATAGTACAACATATAGTACAATCTCCTAACAGTAAACAGGTATGCATAACTGAATAAACTGCAGTAACCAACAATAGGCATGTAATACAGTCTACTGCAACAATAATAAGAAATACGATATTGAAATAACTGTACTCACCTGCGAGGCTTGGGCGAATGACTGTGGACATATACAGATAAAGATAGTTAGAGCAAATAAGCATGTATCCTGTATACATGTCAATCATATGCAGTCACCCAAGTGCACCATCCAATATGCAACAATCACAATAAATGCAATCTGTGCATATGATGCAATATGACATGGTCACCCCTGACGTCAGTCAGCCATCTCACACACAATGGTGAGACCGAGTGGGTAGGGCTGTGACACCGTGCACTCTGCCGTCACTACCCCTAATGAGTGACCGAGTGGACGGAATGTTGTCGGAGTACACCTATCCTCCTACCTCAAATCATAGTGAGGGAGCGCAATGCTCTCATCTCCCGGTACACAATGACGGGGAGGGACCCCGGCGTGCTACCACGCTCCTGTCACGTTACCCATGAGCGTCCTAGCGGAGCACCACCAAGCAACCTACCATACACACCCTGAGTGTTGTGCCACTACCCATGTAGTGGTCACGTTGTGTGCAGGCCTATATAGCCGGCCGACGAGCTCAACAATAATGGAGTCGTCAATCGCCCAGCATGCAATCATGCAATATGGTGCATGCGGCTTCAGTATGTCATACCTGAACATATCCTCCTCCATATGTGTAGGTGCCAAAAAGGTAAACACATATATAACCATGATAACAAGCAACATGAATCCAACATCACATATCCAACATATCTATCAACTAATCCAGTATAGAGGGAAGCACAATAATTACTTCTATCTCTATGAACACAGATAAACATAGCCAGAAAGAAAAGCATGTCAGACTAATGTATCGCAGCTAACAGTAGAAGCATGTATCAGGTATCAACTAAACTAAACCCAGGGAAAGTGCTAAACTACCAATCACTAGTAATTATATATAAACTATACATATCATAAGACAATATCGAAAAGATAAGTCAAAGGGTACCTGCCTCAAATAGAGGGTACAATCAAACAATCCAAAGTCAACATCAAGATGCCCGTCTCGAATCAGAGTCCTACGTCAACAATATATATAGTTTATTTAGGTAAATCCAAATGAATAGCTAAATAAAATCCCTAAACTAAATTAGGGCAAAACCCTAATCAATACAATCTCAACCTACCTAATTAAATCTAACGGTCAATTAGGGTTAGTTACCTAATCCCTAATCACCAATAGATTAGAAATCTAAACTTAGATTAAATCTAATAGTTGACTAGGATTAAGTGTCTTAACCCTAATTATTCCATTAGATTGATCTAAGCAATTAAATCTAATCACAATCAACATAACCCTAATTCAAATCTACACATCATGTATCAACTAATCATGGATTAATCCAATGTATTCCTAATCCAATACATGAATCTAATTCATCAACATGTAACAATTACTCTACTCCTTACCTTGATTCTCAACTGTTGGAAGGAGATCCTGCCGAAACAAGAATACCCCACAGAACATACCAACCTACTGTTGATGCCGGAACCAATCAATCCATAGAACATCACCTTTCTGGAATTCTTCCCATGAAATAGATCAAGATGATATCAAGCAGGAATATCACTGATCAGAACAAGAACAGAGATCAAGCCATGGGAATCATAGATCTAAACATCAACCTAATTAACAACCTAAGCTTACCACAATCGGTTACCTCTAGAAGGTGTCGCCCAATCTGATCTGTGATACAACGTACTGAACCTACTGACCCTCAACTGGCCAACGTCTGCCAAGACCTAGCACCGGCAGAGGAATCAAGATGTCTAAGGAAGAATCAAAGAGCAAGGCCCGAAGCTAGGGTACCAATCAGAGAAATAGAAGAATAAGGTTTGGATACATACCCTCGAAGCCCTAATTGACCCTTCACGTCGGCGATCGAGTGGATCTCACTAGACCAGTGGCGTCGATCGGGGAAGAAAGGATCGACAGATACAACCGATTAGGGGCAGAGAAAACCAGGATGAAGGAGACCAGAGGAGGGAAGGATCAATTGGCTGGGAGATGACGTGAATCTTGCTCCTCACCGTGCCCTAGCCCCCAAGGAATCGTCGATGATCGGCGCAAGAAGCCACCGAGATAGAGATCCCTCGGCCAGATCCAGCTTGTCTTCCTCAGCACCGTCGAGCTCCGGTGATGTGCTCCTCCGGTCTCGGCGCTGAGTCGCCCGCGAGAGAGAGCGCGTCGAGCGGAGGAAGATCGAGGGAGAGGAGATCGGGAATTCGAGTCGGGCAGAGAGGTGGTTCGGCATTTTTGGGGAAGAAATGAAAAATAAAAGGAAATATATAATTAGCACATTTCCTTACTTAAACGGGTATCCCAAACAGGCTTTATCCATGCTATCAATTCGTCCCCTCAAAACCCGTCGTACGAACTCCGAAAAATTCCCAGAAAATTTCTAAAAATTCCAGAAAAATTCTATAAGGCTATTTCCCAAATAACCTTATTATTTAAATTTTTTCCGATATCTCACAAACTTAATATTTTCAAAATTCAATTAACTTAATATTTTTTGAAAACTAATCAAATTAATATTTTCAAAATTCAATTAACTTAATATTTTTCAAAAACTAATCAAATTAAACATTTTTCAAAATTTAATTAACTTAAATATTTTTCAAGATTTACTTAACTACATTTTTAAAATTTTAATTAACTTAACATTTTTCAAAATTTAATTAACTTAACATTTTTCAAAATTTAATTAACTTAATATTTTTCAAATTTAATTAACTTAACATTTTTCAAAATTAATTTAAACTTAATATTTTCAAAATTCAATTAACTTAATATTTTTCAAAAACTAATCAAATTAAATATTTTTCAAAATTTAATTAACTTAAATATTTTTCAAAATTTACTTAACTACATTTTTCAAAATTTAATTAACTTAAACATCTTTCAAAATTTAATCAACTTAAACATCTTTTAAAATTTAATTAACTTGACATTTTTCAAAATT
This sequence comes from Zingiber officinale, assembly GCF_018446385.1. Classification (NCBI taxonomy): domain Eukaryota; kingdom Viridiplantae; phylum Streptophyta; class Magnoliopsida; order Zingiberales; family Zingiberaceae; genus Zingiber; species Zingiber officinale. The sequence goes on from NC_055998.1 coordinate 83,144,238, forward strand.
TAATTAACTTAACATTTTTCAAAATTTAATTAACTTAACATTTTTTTAAAATTTAATTAACTTAAACATCTTTCAAAATTTAATCAACTTAAACATCTTTCAAAATTTAATTAATTTAATATTTTTCAAATTTAATTAACTTTAACATTTTTCAAAATGAAAATTACTTAACTATTTTCAAAATGAAAATTATTTTTACCTAATTATTTATTCAAAAAAAACCTATTAGACACATAGGCACGCATCGGAGGCGCCTCCTACACGAGAGAGGCACCCTCAATCACGGTGGGAATCTCCCGTTGCCTTAACTAAAGGTGCCTCGGATGCTCTCCGAGGCGCCTCCAACATCCTACTTAAGGCGCCTTAAGTGCCGTCTAAGGCGCCTTAAATTCTGAATATCAGAAATGAACAGAATACTTTCTGTTCGTTCACGG